>NC_060212.1:45445000-45537500 GCF_021130785.1 Homalodisca vitripennis
GGTTTAGAGTGACACCGCCAACAGTCGGTCACGCCAGTCCGAGCCCCTCGGTTGATGGCCACCCTAGTTCGGAAGGTGTTAGTACGGAACTTTAGGGCGTCGATGAACTGGCCAGGTTTTAATGCTGCCTGGTTCAGTAGCCAAAAATTGGCTACTGGGTTACCTTTTAAAAATCCAGTACACCGACGCCCTGTGAGACTTGAGCCTGCCATGCTAGCCTCGCTTCTTCCTTCAGTCGTCTCTTGCGACTGTCGATGTCCCTTAGTGTCGCAGGGTACCGTAGGCCTAACTGCGTTGCCAACGCCTCCAAGCGACCCGCCCATCCTGCCTCCCTGCTCAGTTCTTGTAGCAGGGAGTCCTCCGACTCCACCAGCTGCAGGCCGGCCCTGAGGGCGAAGATCTTAACCTGCTGCACGAGGTGAGGGACCCCGAGACCCCCGTCCCTCTTCCTCGTGTAGAGGATGCCATCAGTGGTGGTGGGGTGGAGGTGCAGGATTTTCTTGACCTCTGCGCGCAGGACGCTTGTCCACGCGCAGAAGGTCGTTAGTCGATGGCGGGTCAATAGCGAGGCGATGGGCAAACGCCGGCACTACGTATGCCATCAGAAGGTTCACCTTCTGATGGGGTTTAAGGGCTAAGCGTCGTACCCTGCTCGCCGAGTCGACGAGGACATCGAGGTGCTGCCGGTTGGAAAAACCGTGCTTGAGCGAAAAATCCAGCCCGAGGTAAGTAATATGGTCGGACAGCGTGATGTTCTTAATCGGCGCGCCCTGGACTGTTAAAATAGTGTCCAGGGCGACCCATGCCGATCTGCCCGACCGCCTCAGGTGGAATCCGCAGCACTTTCCCGCCGACAGCCCCATGCCTACCGAGCTGAGGTACTCCGACGTTTCCGCCAGGAGATCCCCCATCTCGGCCGCCGACCCGGCGAACAGGGTCACGTCATCGGCGTAGGCCATCGCGGCGAGCCGTTGGTCGCCCACCGCGAAGCCTCGCCCACCGTCTTGCAATTTATGAAGGAGGGGGTCCAGCACCAGGTTGAAGAGCAGGGGAGACAGAGGGTCCCCCTGCTTAACACCCCTCCTGATGCTGACAACCCCCTCGACCTGACTTAGCTCTGTGGAGCAGTCGGAGTACATCCAGCGGATGGTCTGCTGGATACAAGCCGGAACGCCCTGGGCCTCCAACACCGTGAAAATGGCCTGATGTGACACGGTGTCGAAGGCCTTAGAAACGTCCAGCTGCACTCCGACTAGCTCCGAACGTTTACCCAGGCGGATGACCTCGTCCAATATTGTACAGTTGACGAGGCATCCGTTCCCTGGTCTGAAGCCCCGCTGACGGTCCGAGAGACTTACCCGGGCCGTCAGCCGGGCCTCAATGCCGGCGCTATAAATCCTGGCCAGTAAAGGGGCAATTGTTATTGGCCTCCAGTTTTCAGGACGAGCAAGGTCCTTCCCGGGTTTCGGAATCAGGGTGGTTCGATTCCTGAGCCATGACGAGGGGAAGGCGCCCCGGAAGAGACAGATGTTAAAGAGAACGGAGAGGGTCCCGGCCGCGCCAGCATAACCGGTAATGGCCCTCTTCGTTACTCCATCTAGGCCGGGGGCACCCCCGGCCTTGAGTCTCCCGACGCGCCTCCTTACCTCGTCCCCAGAGAAGGACTCAACGAGCTCGTCCTCCTGGAGGTCAACGCCCCGTTTGCTCAGGGTGCAGTCAACCGGCGCTCCCCACATCCCCCGGTAAAGCTCGAGGGTTTCCCGCTTTGGTGGCATTGCACGAGGCCCATCGGCCAGCAGGTCCCCAAGTTCATTCTTGAGGACCAAATCTGCCAGGCACGATGGGTTCTTCTTATATAGCTCTTGGGTTCGGGCATACCTCGTCACTTTACGGCGGGTTCTCTCAGAACGCCCGGTTGTGGGGTTCGCCGGCCGCCTCATCCTGGCCGTCACTGGTTGCGTTGCAACCATGGCCGCCTGGAGCTCCTCCACCAGTTCGTCCAGCCGAACCTGGATGTCGCCTTCCTGGGCGGCTAGTTCCTTAAGCCGGGCCCCGACATGACACACCGGCTCGGTCCCCAATATTTCATCGAGGACCTTCTGCCAATGCCCACGCCGGAGACCGGGGTCGGGAGCCGCCCCGGGAGGCGACGCCGGTGGAGAGTCCCCAGGCGGTCGCTGTCTCGGTAAGTGCCTTACAGGCGTTCCCCATCGGGAGGTTCAGCCGGGGCCCCTAGCCCGGATCCGTCCCCCCGGCCCGCCCCCCGCCCAAGGACTCCGGCCTGACACCCTAGTGGGACTAGGTCCCACTCGGGTGCCGGGTTCGCCAGCGGACCCCTGGGCGTCATGGCCCACAGGGTCTTGGCCATAAGGTTCCCCAGGGGAGTCATGTCCCTCTGGGGAAAAGTCACGTCCGGTAGGTAGGTCTCGTCCAGGTACCCCGGGGGAGTCATGTCCCACCGGGGTGTCGTCTAGTCCAGGTGCTCCTCGCTGTCCAGCTGATGGAGTGGCGTCTTGGTCGGGTTTCCCCGGAGGAGTCATGTCCGTCCGGGGTGAAGTCGATTCCAGGTGCCCCGGGGGAGTCATGTCCCACCGGGGCGATGTCAGATCCGGGTGTCGATGGTCCACGTCTGGGGGCCGAGGCCAGGCCCTGTGATGGAGGATGGGGGGCAGGCGGCTCCGGTGCGTCCAGGAGGCCGTATGGGTAGCGGTAGCCCCGGAGTGTCACGAGGCGGTCCCGGACTTGCCGCTCCGTCTTCCGGGGAAGTTCCAGGGCCACGTAGGCGGAATACCCCATGGCCCTCCCGGTAGTCCTGAACTCCAGGTAGCGGCGGATGAAGGTCCGGTCCTCGTCCTCGGTCCATCCGGAGCTCCGCGGCCTTGCAGGTGGAATAGGTGCGGATGCACTCGCAGCACGTCTGTCCTCCTCCCTCAGGCGCTCGACGTTCACCTGCTCAGGGTGGTGGGCGCTCCGATGGACGCCCAGCCCTCGCTTGTTGGGGAACACCCTCCCGCAGTCGGGGCAGAGAACGCCCACGGCTACGGGAGACCCCTTGCACTTTGGGAGATGCACGGACGCTCCCCGGTATGTTTTGAAGAGCGTCCGGCACCCCGTGCAGCGAAAACCTGAGCAGGTGATCGCCGTGATGTTCCTCGTGGTGGTCCGTCAGGTCCCTCGCCAGCGTGAACCACGACTGGCACAGGAGACATTTGGTTGCCTCCCATGGCCAGTCGTATGATGCCATCTGCACGCCAGCAGCCCCAAGTTGGGGCGTTGTCCGTTGTGCCAAGCGCTCCTGGCAGTGTAAACCGGGGGGGAAGCGCGTCCCCA
This sequence comes from Homalodisca vitripennis, assembly GCF_021130785.1. NCBI lineage: Eukaryota > Metazoa > Arthropoda > Insecta > Hemiptera > Cicadellidae > Homalodisca > Homalodisca vitripennis. The sequence continues at coordinate 45,448,331 of NC_060212.1, forward strand.
CCGGAGTCCGAGGCTTTTCTTCTGTGTCAAAAACAATGGAGGTTCTGTTTAGGTGTGAGAGTTGTTAGCTCCCACACCCTACACCACTCCGGAGGGGCTGCCTCCTAGGGTGGAGTGGTACACCCGTAGCCCGAGGGCCTCATGGTAATCCATGGAGAAGTCTCCCCCCTCAGGGGGGTCGGCCCACAGGTGTTCTTGTGGGCCGCTTCACTCCTCGGAGTGGCGTTCCGACCCCTCGGTGTTAGAGGGAAGTGCCACGGGACCGAACTGACCTCCTCCGGTTACCCGGACTCGGCCAGTGTCCTCGGTCCCCTTGCGGCCTGGGGATCCCCCGGGGTTCTCACCCGAGCTCACCCAACCTCCCCGTTGGGGAGGGAGGACCCTCCCCGCCAGGGAGGCCTCTCAGGCAGGCAAGCCTCCCCCGCGAAACCACGTCACGGGGGGATGGAGTGTGCCTACGCCGACCCCACCGTCCACCGGGGTTGGGTACCCGATCTCCGATGGGGTTACTCGGCCCTGCGGCCCGGGGATCCACCGGGGTTGGTTACCCGATCTCACCCAACCTCCCCATTGGGGAGGGAGGTTCCTCCCCGCCAGGGAGGCCTCTCGGGCAGGCAGGCTTTCCCCCGCGAGCCATGTCACGGGGGGGGGCCAGCCATCTCGCTAGCAATCCGACCCTGGCATCCACCGGGGTTGGATACCCGATCTCTGCCAGGGTTGCTCGGACGCGAGACTGACTGAGAGTGTTGGATGGTGGGGGTGAGAAAGTCGGGGGATATGCGTGACTCATTAGCCGCCATGGCATCCGCCCAGGGACTAGCAATTCCCTAACACGGATGAGTCCGAGGACCGAACCCATGACGTTGCCCGGTTGCCGGTACGTGGACCCTGAGTCTCCGCCATTTGGGCCGGGTGTATTTGCAGCCACCCGACCCTTCGACAACCAAGAGAGTCATAGTTACTCCCGCCGTTTACCCGCGCTTGCTTGAATTTCTTCACTTTGACATTCAGAGCACTGGGCAGAAATCACATTGCGTCAACACCCGTGGGGGCCATCGCAATGCTTTGTTTTAATTAGACAGTCGGATTCCCCTGGTCCGTGCCAGTTCTGAGTTGATCGTTGAACGGCGACCGCGGAGACAGGAGGCCCGTCCACGCCGGCCGCACCGGCGCCCCCCGGAAGTAATAAAAAAGACCAAACAACCGAAGCGTATTCAAGCAGCTGGAGGACAAGGGACTCTACAAGTAGCTTACAAGACAATACAAGAGCATTAGAGCTAAGGCCGTGATCTTCTGATGAGAACATAAGAATACCAATTCACCTAGATTACACCACATTTTTGCATTTTCTGCTGTATAGCTGTCTCTGGTGTCGAAACGACGTAAAGAATTCATCTTGAGCTTCAGACGAACAAGACTCCAGATTTCATAAGTCAGGTCTGTGACAGCATCATATTCCAGTCGTTGCACTAAGAAGACAGATAACTGGAGCAAATCGCAACAAAGATATTTTAGGTGTCTTTGATAGAAATTTTAAGATACTGCGCAGTCTGGAAGTACCAATTTATGATCAACAGTATGTAAATTGTTGACCCAATAAATAGGATGATTTATAGTGCGATCGAATCTATGGGTAATCTAATTGCATGTGTACATATCCGTAAGTAATAATGGAAGTTTTACCTAACGTAAATCTATAATTTTCAAATTTAAATTGAACCTTATAGTGTAATATGAATCGATGGTATTAAGTCAGCCTCGCCACTACAAACAATGTAGCCAGTTGCTGGGCAAACCTTTGTCTGTGAAAGCTACTCCATTATTGATGGCGGTAACATTGGCCTCTCCCAATTATGTGGTAGTAAAGGCCTATCTGGTTCATTTGTCAGTTTATCTTGGTCTCCATTAATGCAGTCTATGTTTGGTAGTCATTTATGTATGGTTAAAGCACAATATCTATTGTATCTGTCTCTTGTTCAATGTATTCTAGGCGATGTTTCACCACGAACTTCTCACACAACTCCGGAACTGTTATTTTGCTTACTTTACCTCGTCGCCACATCAAGCCTGATATAGCAAGTTTAATTATGTTTATATGGATATCGACTAATTACACTGTTAAGAGAGATTTCACGTAAATTATAATAATCTCCATTAACTGATCTTACCTAATTTTTTCGCTCCAACTTTCTACAAATACTACTTTTAGTTATATCGACACTATTTCGCAATAAAACATTCAAAATTAATAAAATTCTACTTGGAATATGAGAAATTTATTTGAAGTATGTTATAAAAAAGTCTTGGTACTGGTTTTCATCAACGTATGCGTCCATCGCCGATATTATTCTGTGAAAGGGTGTTGTCCACGTACCGACTCACAGTAGTTTTCAATACTAACTTTTCTACTTTTATCTGTTCCATTTTTGTCTTCAGCTTCTGTACTTCTTGTTTCAACGAATTTATATCTGCATCAGGGTTTGTCATTTTGGAATTAAGGCTTTCTTATATTCCCAGGACGTACTGTTGTAATTTAATGTAAACTTTGGAGAGAGAGTCTTTGAAACAGGTTTGGCGACACAATTTGATAATTTGACTATGAACTCTCATGTTTCTACGGAAACACGATTACTATTATTGTTATCATTAATGGGAATAATAGAAGCGATATTAATACATTTTAAAAACAGTTTGATTGACTATTCATTTCCGGGATGCTTTGGTCCAAAATTAAAAATGCTTACAGTTTACTACATCAATATTGTCACAGACTTTAATTATGAATAAAATCCACTTATTTGTTTAAGGAGAAACATTAAGTTGTATTAAGTGCAGTAATAGACCTACTAACTATAGATGGAAATTATCTTTTGTTTTAAAATCGCCTTTTGTTTAGAAAATGTGCGTCTTTTATAGAACCTATGAGTAACGTAACAAAAACTACAGGACAGCAAAGGTATGTTCTAAGTAATTCTAAGTTTATATATGAATAGAATATTTAGCACGTAACTCCTATTGAATAAAAAATAATGGAGAAAATTGTAATCTTTCTTTATTCTACAAGCATATTTGTAGGTCAAGTTTTAGCAAGTGTTGAACTACAACTTATTCTTGAACAATCTCTAATCTATTTTGCCAACATTTTTAAATAATTAAAATTATTTTTATTTACTTGAAAACTAGACGTCAAGTTTAGTATAATATTATAAAATATGTTATACATTAAACATGAAAACAAATATGCATCATTTAAAGTTACGAAGAGATATTTACAAAATTTCAGACTTTTGGCCGCCTCCTTGATCTCCACAAGCTTATTCTCTCCGTACCAGTAGCTCCACACTTGTGCCAATACCTTGTAATCTGTGATACAACTCCGATCAAACAGGCAAAACAACGAGAATGAAACAGGATTGGTCAACATTACTACATCATATAACCAACAAAACAACATGTAATAGTATTGTAGTTTATGTTTGATAAACTGAAACAAAGGTAACTAATAACATGAATCAACGCTTAAATTAATAATACAATTTATTTTAGGTGTAACCATAGCATTATCCGTAGTACAATACACCCAACTCACATACATAGGGGAGGTAGACGGACCACTTCACTGTACATTGTCCCTGCAGTCATGGAGAATTAGCTAATATGTTGTATTGGATGCAATCTCTACTATAACTCAGTGCTCTGACACGATCAAATTGAGTCTTTCATAAGTGTCAATGAAATGTACACACTCCTGTACTTTCAACCAGAATCTGTTGAAGACACATCCACCGCGTCACACACTGCAGTATCACGTGTTTGAGGCGACAGCCATGGTGGCGAGCCTTTACCGCGTGAACAATTGTCTCTTTAAAAGGTAATTATCTCAATACCGGCTATCCAAATTTCATTTTCCTCTTGTCACTAACAAACAATAATTCTGTTGTAAACGCTAGTTGTTGAAAACATCAACTTCCGTTAGGAAGTAATAATAACGAGATCCATCGAAATATAGGACATTCAATATACAACTGAACTCTTAGTATGATTATCATCCTATTCAGAATTGAATACATTAGTCGTACGATAGGAAAGTTTGCTGGATTGGAGAGAAGAGGTTTGTCATTATACAAGACATTACAGTACAATGGGTACAATACAACATATATTATAGCAGAATTTTAAAAAAGATACTAAGGTTTAATTGTAGACATCTATGACGCTCATCAAAATTCCATGTTTGGACATGCTCCATTAAAGAACTCATTCTTGTCTATGTAGAAATTAAATGCCATTCAAAATTTATAGCATATGATTCGATAATTCTCATTAAGAACTAAAGTGACATGAACCATCAAAAAACTCTGTTGCTTACATGAACATTAAGCGTCTATAAATTGGCAATCTAGAGGTCAGTTTTCGAGATATCGAGTTGTATAAATGAACAACTCCTTAACTGAAACTCAGCTAAATTAAATAATTAATTGCGAAAACCTCTTAGAAAAATTGTATTGTTAACATAAAGGTCACAGTTTCAATAGTTGTAAAAACAGGTATGTAATACCACATAATATTTTTTACTAGCTTTTATAGTATTACTAATGTAATTTTTTATTCAATATTTATTTTAAGTACAAAATTATTTGAAATAATTTATCAATACATATAATTTATTTAACTATATGCTGCCATTTTAGATCCACATAGACAAGATCAAAGCTTGGAAATATACATATTTCATATGATTATTTCAATTCTAACAAGCAAATTCAGGTTAATTAACTAAGTGGAAATTTATTTAATTTAAAGTAAAATATGAAATTCTATATTTTTTTTCTTTATTGAGAAGTCGATGTGCGTCATAGAATCTAAGAAACAACAAACTTAGTACTTGAAGTGTAACTATATCAATGTGTACCTTGTATGTTAAGAACTAAATATTGAAAAATGGTCATATTTGTGGTTCAAAAACATCACTAGTAGCTGATGTAAATAACCCTAACCACAAATCTCGGTTTCAGAGTCGTATGCAAATCAAATGTATCATTTTTATTGCACTGCAGTAAATATTGGCCAGCATTAGGTCGGCCGTTTCCGCCTACTGTCGTTCACTATTGGTTTTGAATTACATTACATTATTGTTATACACACACAATAACCGACCTCGAATCATTTAACCTGCACATTAAAAGCCTTTTTAATTCCCTTATATCCAAAAATCAAGCACATATTACTTTTATTTTAATATAGTATGACAAAAAACTGGTAAATAAATTAGGACTTCAGCCGTTTCCTGTCATTCTATGTTAAAAAATGTATAATACAACGTTTTTAGGATTGAAATATATCCTCTCCTTCAAGTGAGGGTACAATTAGTACATGAAATTTAGAACGTGCAGCAGGAAAGGAAGATAAAGAAAATGGAAATATTTAATACACACGAAAACTGATTGGAGTTCAGACCGGAGAAAATAAAGGTGTTGTCATTAAAAAGGATACAAGTCATGAGCACGGAAAGTCAAGAGCACAGACTGACGTCACACCGGCGCACTCTAAATGGAGTACTAATAGTCCCATCTCCTGAAGAATAGGGTAGATTAAGTTCCTCCAAAAGTTTTGTTATATATTTTGTAACATATAACGATGGTAAATGTCCGAAATACCATTATGCTTTCAAACCTTCCATTGTCAATAAAAAAACTTAAACAAAGTATTCATTTTCGAGTTTTGTTTATTAGAAAGATGAACTATTAAGTTTTACAGGATAAACTTAGGCTTTCAGTTTATTTCTAACCTTTTTTTTTCAATTTAGCTTGTGGATTGGCTAGTTTTATTTTCTAAAACAAACCAACGCTGTACATAATAATGCAAATTTTGATCAGAAACTTACAAAAATATATTCCAGTTATTTAAAAACGTAAATTTATTTAGTTATTTAATTGAAGTTCGATCTATTGGAAACAAACATAGTTTTTTAATGTAATAATTACGTGTACTGTAAAATTTCAATTACATGGCACTGTATTGGGTAACCTATTTTATAATTTAAATAGCTCGGGATAGCTTCCTGTAAGGTGGTAAATCTCATTCCCAGCAATGATATGCTGAATACAAACATTGTCTATGGTTTACTACATGGTTTAGTTATTAAATAAATTAACTGTATTTAAGAATTATATTTGAATCTAATGTGGGATTAGTTTTTTCAGTGTTCTCTTAGCGGATGTTTTAATAAAAACACTCCCCTAAACACTCTGTGTGCGTTAAGTAACACTTTTTAACATGTGTACTCTTAATCTCAGATATATTACAGTATTTTAAAATAAAAAGTTGTGTTATAGAACTTTAACTTTGCTTTACCCCTAAATTGTGACAAATAATTTATTTTGTTTTCAAATCCAATTCACGACACAAAGATCACATGGAGGCTCACCTCAGTTTAATGAGGCTTTTCAATATGATTAATTGTTATGGATAACAGACTGCATGAATATTGTAAGTTCAAGTTATCAGTGACAGTGATCAGTAACAGTGGATACCAGGAAATGGGCTTTCAAGGAAGGAAATGTAGGAGGAAACCATGCAGACAGTGGATGAATTATATTAAACCGCAGAACCAGATGTTCTATACCGTTTGCCCATATTTTGTACAGCTTATCCTTCCGTTGTTTATAGCGTCTAAATCTCGTTTTTTTCCATTTTCAAAAGTACACCGTTCCATTATTATATTTGACAGAACTAGTAGATCATATGAATGGACTGGTTTAAGTTGTGAATGAAAATGACTGCCAGGAAGTGGTCTTGCAAGAGAAAGGAAATGTAGGAGGAAACCATGCAGACAGAGTATGAACGATATTAAACCGGAGAAGTAGATTTTATTGCCCTCTGCCCTTACTTTGTACATCTTATCCTTCCGTCGTTTATAACGTTTTAATCCCGTTTCTGACTATTACAATTATGATTACGATTATACAATTTCTATTATTATAGCTGTTAACTAAAACTTATTATATTTTACTTGTTTTATTTTTTTTGTAATTACTCTATATCAATGCATGATAATAGCGATCTAATATATAGTACATAAGTAGAAATACCTTTATCTTATTCATTTTAAACTACTTATTTTATGTGCAATGGATTATTGTAATGTTGAATTTAGTTAAGTTTGAAAATGTTCATTACTGCAATTTTTTTTTTTAAATTTTACGTTTATGTTTGAGCAGGTGTATAAGATATTGACGTAGGATGATGAGTAAGACAGAGGTAGAGTTCAGTCCTCGAAAATTAGTATCTTAAGCCGGAAAATAAGAACTCTACGATAAAGAACTATTGGGCGAAGATCTGTTTATAACATATGTCTTCTAAAACACTTTAAATTAAACTGTCCTTGCTAAATTCAAATTTCATTATTTTTTATTATATTTCTGTTCGATATAAAATATTAAGGTTTTCAAGGCTATTCACAGAGATACAGATAGTAAGATATTACGTGGTTTAGGAATAATTTGAGATTTTAATATGATTTGACTTAGCGTTTTAGTTAATGCACGTTTATACAAAACATTATAGGCTTTAAAATTTGCATCCAAGGTCCTTACATATGATATAAGTTTGTTCATATTTTTGCCAAATTTTAATGGCTTTAAAAAACCAAAACCATTTTGCCTAAGGTCAGCTTGCATGTCATTACCTAAGTCGTAGAAGGACCTATGTTCCGTTACTAACAATTTTCAATGATCTTTCTCTATCAGAATCTCAAAATATTTACTATTATGAAATCTGTGGCGAATACATAATTGATATACTCATATTAGTAGTTACTCGTATATGTGTGGTAGGATGTATTGTTAGCTTACAATCAAAACATTCTAATTCATATTATACAGTAATCAACCTCCCCTGACAGACGCGCCCTTACAATTAAAAGTAAAAAGAGATAAAGGTAAAATTTTACTTCAGCCAAAAGCCCACCGTGTATATTATTATTGTAGATCATGCTTCTCTAATGTATAAAATATTTAAAGCTAAATTTAACACCCCTAAGTTACAAAATATGTTGCGCCTGTATGTTATTAATTAATTTCTCAAAAACACAATAAGAATACTCATATTGTTCATACGATGTATCTCTGTGAGATCAAAGTGACAGAATTGTCATAAGATGATGCACACTATCCATGACTCCAATGATTTTAAAAACCAACTTTCTATTTTTTATTGTGTGTAACGTTCAACTTTCATAAAACGATTAAATGACACAAATAACTAATTTATCTTCTCGAATCACACTCAAGTGAAAGTATATGTAGCCCTTTATATGTAATCCTAAGAAGAGAAGCTCGATATATTACCTTGTAGCACTCGCCAGGTGCGCCAAATAGACACAAGCTGTGGTGAACGGTCTGGGGTAATATTGACTCTTGCCCACATAAGAACTGCTTTATTGCCGTCTGAGAGACAAGTTGGGTTGTACCTCATATATCACTCGAGTTTGCGTCGGTTGTGTCCACTTTAGTTACTCTCTGTGGCTTAGCTACGTTTTACTTTCTCCTTCACACACTCAATAAAAGATAATGTTGATGTTGTATTCATTTTTGTTTTCATTAAACCACATTTAAGATTAGTAATTTAAAAAAGTATGTTTTTTATCTTCCCTGCTTACGTTTTGGTATGTATGAGATTACATACCCATCGATGATATCCAAACGAATGCACAGCATTTATGTCAGTGAACGTTTTTGTGCAAAGAGATGTTTTGAGGGGAGAGGAAGCAAAATATATAGTTTAAAGTTTGTTATTGTCGAAAGAAGATTTGGAAGGATAATATAATTTCGGTCATTTGCCATCATCATACATTACAAATAAGTAGCTTTAACACTAAATTTGAGGATTGAAATTTACCTTTTACCTAAGTTTAGAAACCCTAAGGCATTACTACAAATTAAAACATGACAACGGAGTTTGTGCTCTGGGCTCCTGTGCGGTGACATTGCTTGTGTTCATTCTCTATAGTCTGGACTTCATACAGTTTGTCAGGTATAACATAATTACGTTACCTTTTCGTAGCAGTGTCGTGTAAAAATTTTTATTTTTTTCGCCTTAGTGTTTTATTTTTTGTTTTTTTTTACTGAATAATGGGATGAATACTCCAAAAGTATTTGATATGTTTTTTGTAGCATTTAACAATGGAAAATTTCAGAAATCTTATTATTTTTTCAAAGGACATTCTTATTTTAATCTAAAAGGATATATAAATTATGAGATTTATTTTCACAAATAAAGTTGTAAAATACTAAAAATGTTTTGTAAAACGTACATTGGCCACACTTCACCTTCCATAGCGTGCATGTTGGCCACAGTTCATATAGCTAAGTAAAGTTCATGTTGACACATGATACTCTAATCCACGTTGACATCCATGGTTAGTACGATAGGGATAATGCCTCTTTCAAAATTCAGGTCAGCCATAATAAAACAAGGGAAGAAATTACACCTGTGAATAATTTAGTTAACTTTTACATACACAAAAGTTGCTAACTCCGAATTCAAAAGTGTTTCTATGGTTACAACCACTATTTAAATTCCACTCAAGAAAATTCAACATATTTTTACAGCTAACACACGGTACACATTACATTACAAATTACATCAATCAAGTCTCACACAATTACATGATGTACTGAGCTCTTGGAACCAAATACATGACAGATTGTAAGTGCCGCCAATGCGCATTACTCACCATGGGGGTAAGCAAGTAACTTTCGTTCAAAATATTTTCAAATTAATAAATAATTACGCACTTAATAAGTTACTACTGTTAAAGATTAACATGCTGACACCAAAGTTGTATGAAGTACGTGGCTACATAAATTAAATTACTGATTATTATAAATTTGATATCATTTTTGTCAAGTATGTTCAACTCGATATGGATTGTTTTCGTATGACTTAACAAGTAAAGCTGCCCCAAGAGAGTTCACTCGTACCTTGGGCTATATACCTGTCGCTAGAACCTTCACTGGGTACTGGGAAAACGGTGAAATCAATGGATGTGCAGAATTAGCACATCATTGACCGTAAATTTGACGCTAGTTTACTTGAAGCGGATGATTGAGTAATTTGTGCACTCTTATCGTTAAAGGAATTTTTACAACACAGCGTGAGGAAGAAACTTTGACCTGATCACTTTGACAGTGAGGGGCTGACAGAGAACTACCCCCCCCCCAAGCAATAGTGACATGTCTGAGATAGTGTCCACTGTCCCTCCTCATTGTGTCTGTACCGTGAGATCACGAATGTGGCAGACCCAAACACAACCTTGCTCTTCCTGAAAATCCTGTTCAGTACTCTGGAAATAAGACAAAGGTTTTTTATAACTAAATATAACAAGGTAGGAGTACTATATTCGAGGCTTTGCCGAGGCTGCTTGAACATCGTATAACACATTCTTGAGCACTTAGTAATGAAGTTTCATGCAAAACAAAAAGTTTACAGTTAAATATACCACAAGATATCTTGCTAAATTATATATTCATATTTTAGTTAATTAATTATAATATCATCTTGATATTCAAAAAATAAAACATTCGGTGAGCTAGTAAGGGTAATACAACGCAAGAGTGCCAAAACTTTTTATGAATTTATAAAATTTATTATTCACTCTATTATATTTTATTTTCCATCTATGAATAAAAATATAAAATATTGAAACCTTATTTTATTTTTCTCAGTTTTTTTGTTTTTTTATTTTGCTATTTTGTCATTGCCATTATAGTTACCCATAAGACCAATAAAAAACATTTCGCCAATACTTAGCGAAATCTTATGGACTGACTTGCACCATCATCAAACTCAGTGTTCCGCGTATAAAAATGAAGCTTCTTACAAACTTTCAAGTCTATATGTCACTTTATTTTTTTGAGACATCATGGGTATAAAACTGTTCTACTCTCTACGCTCACCCAATAGAATGTATTGTTTCAAATTTTTATCTCAAATAAACAAATTAATAGATCAATCAATTATATAGCTAGAAAGAAGACGAATTAGTAATGGTAATTTTATAAATGGTTGGTAGTTGACCCAAAAGTCATTTAATACATATTCTTTTCCAATACAGAACTCAAACTATACGTAGTTTTAGTACCTTTATTGAATAATTTATTATTAATAGTATACTTATGCGCTTTCAGAAAAGATCCGGCTATTATTCACAATTCTGCATATCTAACTACTGTTTTGGGGTTTATGCTGATATAGTAAGTATCTCTTAAAGTAAGTATAACCAAATATACGATAGGCCATTTTATTAGAAAACTTAAATTTTGTATTGTTATTGAAAACTAAATTCTTTGTCAGAATTCATTTTAATTCTTAATTCATAGGAGAAAACTTAATATAACCGATTATGCTCTCTTTCTAATGTACAGTTTTAATTTACAAATATTTAAGTACTCAGTTTTTGTGTTACAGCAGAAAAAGTCATCATTTTGGGGCAATTTGCTGAGGATTTTGATATTTATAATCCTGTTGCTTTTACTTGCTTATGTGCTACTTGCCATATTTGCCCCAGAAGTAGCAGATTCGATACGGAAGAAGTTAAAAGAAATATGGCAAAAGCTAACAGGAGAAAAGTCAAGCGGAAGCGATGAAGATTCACGGGGTAACGGTCGTAAAGGTTCGAAGAAAAGTCGTAAGGATAAGAGCCGTGATCAGGATTCTGATGATGAGGAGAGAAGCCAGAAGGATGACAGTAATACAGACGAAAACGATCAAGGAGGTAAGAAGAAAGATTCTAAAAAAAGAAAAGGTGAAGCATCGAATAAGAAGAATAACAAGAAGACTCGAAAGTCTGATGATGCGAAAAGTAAAAAAGATAACAATTCTACAGATGAGGAAGAGGAAAGAAAGAAAAAAAGAATCCTCCAAAAAGAGAAAAGTCGAGCCCAATAAGAGAGAGGAAAAGAAAACCCCGAAGTCTGAAGCCAAACTTGATAGGCGGTCTGAAGATAACATATCTGTAGCTTCTCGTGATTCTAGCATTGGTCGTCGTTCTCCGTCAACTTCATCTCGACAACGCAACGTGGAAAATACGCGATCCAATTCAAGCCGAAAATCAAGGGAAAGGCTCAGAAATCATAGCTGATATTGTGATATAAAATGTTTCAATACAAAATCTTTTGGAGTTTTACAGGTTTACTCCCCAGGTGGGTTTACATAAAATTTATCTTTAAGCTGTACCTAGACAGGGCACATTAAACACTAAACAAAAATGTCGATATATTGGGGTGCAAGGGTAGACTATAGGTCTAATCTAGTGCGAAAGATTGGCATTGGAGTATGTAGCTCCCTAAGTGAGGCAGTTGCTAACCTAAATATAAACGCGTGCCAGCCCTGCCTCCTTTGACTGGAGAGGGTGGTACATAGCTGGACTCCACTTCTCCAAGGAGACATGGCTGAGAGATAATGCCGAAAACCTTCCTTATCGCTCTCGACAGGAGGCGGCTTCTACTCTCCACCTTGCCTATCCTTAATATCCTCCTACCTGTCACTTAGGACTAAGTGCAATGAGAGGTTTTTAGCTTCTTGTTCAAAGAGAACAAAAAACATTTGACTGATGAAATGTCACCAACAATAACATTCAGGAATACATCTATGCGGATTAAATATGTTGTTAATGACTTAGAGAGGAAATTAGAAATTAGATAGAAAAAACCTATTTATAAAAATAATAGCGTAGGCTAGCTGGTTTTATGAGACCGATGATAGTAACTTTAAAATCTGATCTCAATATGCGTGCTTGTCATTTGTAGATTTTGTCCGAACTGACAATATTTCTGTTAAAACTAAGAGCGTTTATATTGGACTACAGGAAGTTAAATATTAAAAAAAACAAGTCATCTCAATGGTTTTGTAATAACATTTATTTGTTCCATCAAATCAATTTTTTCATTTCAATTTATAAGACAATTTTAAAGATGCAATGTACTATCATGTGAGTTTTCTTATTGCACTGTTTAGCTAAGTACCAATAAAATCGATTTCTTTAATATTGTTTTACAAAATATCGTATAATTTGGTATAATGGAAACGTTTATATGTGAACTAATCTCATATTAGTGGGTTGTATAATTTCAAGTAAAACCTCTAAAATACCTTCGTGTAGAGTTGTAATTTTACTGGTATTTCTCTATCACAATGCTCTGCTATTATAAATGTAGGAGAAATTAAAATGAGAAAATTAAAAATACAATACAGTGATAGTGTTTTAAGTTTACCAGAAAATTTATTTCCCCCACCAACCCGTTAAAAATTACTCAGTCGTGGCTTATTTGGCGCAGGTGGAAATTCTGCTACCGGCTCTCCACTTGAGTATATCCAGATCTCATACACATTTATGAGGTTGTTGTTTCGTAACTTGTTTATTCAAATGGTTCACCTAAATACATATAGTTGGACATTTATCCAGCAAATACGTCTCGTATTTATTAAACAGCGAAATCTGTTCACAGTTGTATTAGCAGTAAAGGTGTAACCTAAAGTAGGTAAAATATTGCTTTTAGCTTCAAATAGTACTTTATAATCTCAGGTTAGTGAGAGTACCTAATTAGATTGGAGGTTCCATCAAAAATTACCAATTACCTTTTCAATGTTAAAGCAAAATTAAACAAATGAGCAGTCAGCCGGGTTTTGATTCAGAAGAGGTCAGGAGGGTATACTTGTGCTTCTTTAGACAAATTTTCTACTCAATTCATAGTTGATTTCTCACCTCACCCCTCCCCCCAAACCACCAACAACAAATGCAATATCATCATTAAATCATCAATATAACTGTAAAAACTGTACTCCTGTTATTCTTAAGTTTCTTATGAGAATTTAAGAGAAAATTATCATGATACAAGTGAGTTGAAAGGATTAGAGCCGTAATATGATTGGCTTAACCTTAAATAATCAATTATTTTAGCTGACATGTTCATTGTTAGTTTTGGAGTAATAACTGATAAACTACGATGGTTTTTTTCCTGTGAAACCAAAATCTTTGAATAATTAAATCCTTTTAAAATTGTTTGAATGAAGTGAAAATTTAAATAATAGTCCAAATTTTCAATATATAATCGAGTTCACGGACAAACTAAGCACACCAAACGCCACCATAAGTAAAACTAGTGATCAGAACATTTATTACAAATCAATTGTGCAGTATAACTTAACAGAAAAGTACTTGCGAAAATTGTATACGGTAACCTATGGAAAGTACAACAAATTAATCAATAAATAAAATAAACATAGAAGGCAATATCAGATTAATAATGGTCTGGCAGCCCGTGACACATTCATCGATGATTGGTTCAGCTGCAGCCAATCACGATAAAGCTCCTCCCCCTGCAATCACATGCGGATGTGCATTACTGGCATTGCCATCTTTTGTGTAACATTTGTTGACAGAAAATAGCTCTCTACAGTAAGGCAAAAGTATCTCATTGTTTAAATGCTTATGGCTATTTTGTAACTTTTATCAATGGGAATCTTACAATAGGCATTCAAGTGTTCATTTAAACTACTATTTTATTTGACTATTTTATATTCTATACTACATGAAACTATATAAACTAGGCTTTAGTTGTGGATTATAAATAAGTACTAACTGTATCTTCGGTAAATTTTATATGGTCTTGTTAAGCAGTTCTACTTTCGACATTTTAAAGTGGTCGTTAAATATAATGAATTCTTGTACAATTGTACCACGTGAAATGTACAAACAACTTATTGTTTGAAATTTTTGTCGATTAAAGGATTGTGAAGGACACAGGATATTCCGTAAATTTACCATCATTCAATAATACAAAGATTTAGTATCACATCGAACATAACATATAACTAAAATGCATCACATACTTATGTCTGGAATCACAACAAACATATTACACGATAACTATAAAACGTGTACTTAATAAAACATTCACCTCAGTAAGAGATCAGATTGCAGATTATTTCTACTCTTAACAACACAAATATATTTTATATATTTTCAGTATTTTTTAACGGTTAAGCTTTCCAAAAGAGAGTTTCCATTTATAAAGTAAAAATCATATTATGGTATTAAATAGATTATTTTATAATATATAAAATATAAAACTGTAATATGTTTTGTGTTATTCTTTCGGTGATAATTGTTTTAAAACTTTTTAGTGTTAAATATCGCATGCTTTAACAAAAGAGTAGGGTAGAGAGATGGTAAACTAAAAAGTTAGCACAAAAACTAATTTAGTTTCGTATGTACTGTTATTCTCTTTGTAAATTTATTCTCTGCCCCACATGTCCTGCTTTATGGTTTATAAAGAAAAACACTCCAACAATAAACTAATTTAAACTTAAAATATAAACTAATAGTTCATTTCTTTTGATGCCAGAGAGTGTATTACTTGAAAATCTAGATTCTAATCTAGCCAAGTAATTTATTTACCCTTATTTCTACTTTTTTATCAAAGATTTTACAAAATTCAGTTTTTCCAAAGTTTTACTAAGCATTTTGATACTAAATTTTACTTTAATTATTCCTGGCGTCATTTATTTATTTAATTGACTACTGTTATTCTCATAATATGTTTTATTTTCTGTTATATAATATGTGATTCGATATTTATGCAGTCCTATATACCGTAGCCCTTTTATTTAAATTTCCAAAATTCACCGAGACAGATTTTACAATTGATGGTTATATTAAATGCCCAGTTTTTTTCAAAACAAGGCAAAAAGTTGTAAAAGTGAGTGCTATTCAGCAATACAACTTTGAGATTTTAACAATTGTGATATGTTACGCTTTTGTTTTGGTTCAATCTTAGTAGTTTAATGAGTAAAGCAATTTATAAATGTATAAAAAGAAAGAGATTTTCTCCGGACATTTACCATCCTAATACAAGAAATCGTTAAGTAACACTATGTTTTAAAATCTGCAATCTGATCTCTCCCTAAGGTTGATAACTGATCTAAAAGGTAACTACAATCTACGTTAGAAAATGTCTGAAAAATCGTGTATCCTATACAAATTTTCCATCGTCTAAAACAAACTCTAAACAAAGAGTACAAAATGTATTGTTAAGAATTCACTCCGTGTTATTGTTAAGCCTAAACAAGTCACCTAACAGTACTTGATCATATTGACGTCAGCTCTAAACTGAAGAAGAAGACAGTTGAAATTTTCCGAAACGGGATTAGTGGAATTAGCAGGAATTTGTCCTTAGTTAAGCCTGTTATGCGACAAGTGTTCTGGCGTACTTTTGCCTTATAATATTGTCTGTCAAGGATTTTTTGAAAGTCAAACAAGACGTTAGTAGTAGAACTAGTAAATAAATTAAATTTCAAAAGCATACAATTTTTCAAAAATGTTTAGCTTTAAACTTAAATTGATAATAAATTATTATTTCTCAGAAACTTTCACATTTTGTCATCGCAAAATAATTTTGATGTCACGGTATTTGTACTGGTGTTTGGAATATCTGTCAAGTACTTGTTGTACATGGGGCAAGAAGGCGGTGCTTGAGTAACTAATACAAAGTCTAACACAACTCTCAACTATTGTATAAACTCGATACAGCGGTTTTACCTCTGTGGACACTTCTCTTTGTTTCAGCAAGAGACAGATTTTAAACTAAAATATAAATTGGCACACCTGTAGATACCATATTAAACCACAAGGAAAAACAAACCGTATTCTTTTCTTGTCTATTGTCAAATAGTCTATCACAACGTCGGTCACTTGAAATGTACAAACAAAAATACTTCTTTGTTTAAAGTTTGTTATTAACGATGGAAGATTTGAAAGTGCAATAGGATATCGGTGATTTGCCATCGTTATTTGTTATAAAATGTGTAACCCTATGTTTCAAGATCTACAATCTGACCTCTCCCTCTAGTGAATAACTAACCTAACACCTAACTACAATCTAGGTTAAAAAAATCAAATTATACCAGAATTACTTGGAGTCCAGCCCATGCTTTGTTACTGCACAGGATGCAAATCACAAGCACAAATCATAAATACGAGAAATCAAACTCACAATCACACGTCACACAAGCACAGGATTCTCCAAGTGAGATACTAACAAGAAAATCAAAGTCGGCACTTCCTGTGACATCGCGGCGTGTCATCTGAAACAATGGGACAGGAAGGCGATTGTTATGAGGTAGAAGGGTAAAGGAAGACACATCTGGCCCTATGTTTTGATCCTATACCTTAGTATCATAGTGGGTGTACGAATTTTGTTGTTTTAGGTTTGTTTAATTGTTAATATCTTTCTAGTTTCCAAGGTGGTTTTGATTCCCTCGACTGAAGGTTGACTTACCGGGTGGTCTGCTAATTTTATTCATAAAGCTTCAATAAGTTTCCATTGAAATAAATTTTCCTCGCAGAGTATTATGTTGGCTTTATCCCATTTCAAGTGATAATCTTCACAATGTTGAGTAGTTTTAGACCGTTCTACTAGTTCTTTCTTCTGATTCTTTTAATATTCATTAATTCCTAAATATTTAGTGGTCTTTTAGTCTAGCCTATGTACTCTGTGTTAAAAGAACATTTTTTACTGTAAACACAGGTTTTAGAGTCCTGTGTGCCAATTTTGTTTGGTTTTCACGTGAGGAAGAGGATTGCAGATCTCGAAACGTAATATTATACATTTTGTCAATGTATAATTATGTCCAATACCCTATTATCCTTAAAAATTATTGTTTCATTTATATTTATAAAGATTGGAAACATTTGTTCTGGCTGATTATTTACAAGCATTGTGTAATGGCGAGATTAACAGAGTATAAACAATATTTAAAAAGCATTGGCATTTATAAAAGTAAGTATTTGAAGCTCTAAAATTGTGATTAATGGCACGTGGTAGCAATCAACTTACCATAAGCCAGAGGAAAGTCAGTGGCTGTTGAATGTAATTTTGTCAAACTACAAGATCTCTTTACTTGATAAATAAAGGTTCGCGTTCACATGTCATTGCCATATTGGTGATCCAGGTTCCGATAAACACTTTTGTCTTCGGCTGTCACATGTACTACCAGAGCTAGTGTGTTTTACATATCTAGATAATACCAATTTCTTAAATAAATTTTAAAAGTAGCTTGGAGCACAGGTTTAGACGTTTATAAATAATTAAAGAGCCACATGACGCAGCAACACTATATGTGTCTGATAAATGTGTATGAGGCTCCCAACCTCCTTTGCCGTGATACGTACAATCTGTTTTCTATCCAAGTGTTTTAATTTCTGAAATAAATTTTTATTATTTATCATTGGCTCTTTTTTATCAAGTGAAATGGCGTGTTGTGTCATCTTAATTTACAATTTTGTTTAAAGACAAGATATTAATAAGTTTGATTATTACTGTTTTGGTGTTTTTGACCGTGACAATAATAACTTCCCTGGCCGTTTTTGGTAACAAATTATTTTGGCATACTTTGCTAACAGAAAAAATCAGTATTTTCAGGGTTTCAATAATTAAATATTTGAAAACTTTATTTGATCTTTATTTAACAAATTTTTGAAGTTTTAGAATTTCAACATTTAAAAAAGACGTCTATTTAAATTTTAATATTTAATGTACTGAAAGCAACCTTATTTTAATATAATACTATTTCTTATTTGCTAAACGCATTTTTAACTCTGTACCTTACAGTTAAAAACAACACGTTTAATGTATTGATAATCAATAGACAATCACCCTTTATATATTGATCCGTTAAATTATTTACCCTGCACCCAAAATAGGGGTTATCAGGTATAAGACTATAATTTTTGGTAGGAATCACATCGTGTATCACATCTATTTTGGTCTAAATAAGGGGTTTACTGGATTTTGCGAAAGTTCTCTGACAAATTACACTTTGTATAGAGACTTTTAGTCCTCAGGTAAACTTAATCTTACTTAAATGAAAACAGAGAAAATGGGTTTTAATCTTATTTATATATTTGATAAGGCACTAATAAGAAAATTACAAAAGGAAATAAGCATAAAACCCAGATCAATTGATGATAGCTTAAATAACAACTTCACACAGGGTATAGTAAATATGCCACATAATACAATAATTGACATTTATAATAAATTAACCTAGTAAAGGGATTTTTAATAAATTACTCAAAAATAGTACGTTGCAAGTGATTTTCATTAAACACGCATCACATGCACAAAGTAAGGGTAACTATTACTTAAACTTATACAACAAGCTATATACAAATTAGCTTTCCATACTCTCGTATTTTGTACTTTTCAAATATAATTATTACATAATCATACTAGTTTTCTTATCTACATATGTAAAACTATATTCAATATTTTAGTAAACTATCCCATTAAAGTTTTTCACTCACTTCTTGTTAACTATATTTTTTTTATTTCCCAGCATCGCCAGCAAAAAATATAAAGTGTAATAATTTCAATTACATTATTTTTGGTCGTTAGTAACAATATTCCTTTGGTGAGAGCAATCATGCATATCTAGACATCCGTATAGAATATCAGAACAACCTAATTTCAAAATATTATTTATTGACTGTGCTTGATTTTAATAATTCTCATTCAAAAATATTTCCATGGTATATACATTAAAATAATATGGTTTATATCTACTGGAGCCTTCTCACAGTTCAAATGCATACATTTTTAATTATATTAAATATATGTTTAATGGACAGAACTAAAATTCGTTGAACGTTATCATTAGCAGTTTTATAATGGTAGTATCATCTATAAATAAAGCATTAAGTTGGTGTAAACGATTTTAGGCATGGATAATATTTTATGATATATGTATAGCCCTTTAAGATATACTCCCTGATAACTCAAAAGTGGAACACGTGTAGTTACAGGTATTATAATAGATAGTTTCGTAAAGTTTGTTATCAGGGCCAAATCAAAACTGTAAAAGGTAAAAAGTGATTGTTTCCTGTGCGTATATGAGTTTTTCGTTTAAGATAAGTGACATGTTTTTGTTTATTGACAATTTTAATATTCTCAAGAATAGTTATAAACTTGTAATTTTTAAGTTATTATATATTAAAATCATATAATTCCCTTAAAACATAAATGAATAGAAACATAAATACAAGTACTGTGAGGTAAGTACTGTGAATATTTCATATTTTTATCTTCAACCAGTTTATTTTTAGGATGTTACAAAGTTACTTACTTTAAATTATTGTAATGAAATACATGTAAATTTAAGACACGAGTAACATTTGTAATATAAATTATACAGATATGATTTTTGTATTTCTTATGTTAAGAGAGAGAATGCAACAAGCAGTTTAACATAAATAATGGACAAGAAGAGGAAACTCGAATTAGGGTCTTGTGCGGAGCTCAGGGGTCTGGTTACCGCTATCTAATGCGGATCTTGCCGTCACAAAACATTCCTTATCCCTGCACCTCGAACTAGCTGCCGCGGCTAAGAGATAACGGGGATAGATATTACAATCAAATATCAATATAAAGTTAGAGATAATGTGACTTGGTATAGTTCCTCTATAAATGTATTGTGTTGATGAAAATGTGAGATAAAAATGCCCATTCTCTTTATTTTATTCGTTGGTTAGTAGGAAAACATTGACTCTACCTTTTAACTTTTCATACACTGTAATGACTCAGTTATCCCTAAATTTTCATTTTTTAAATATTACCACTACTTTATAACATTTATTTATACGTAAAACTTCTGAACATTTATCATTATGGATTTATAATAAATTTATTGTTACGACAAAGCATTGTGAGAAAGTATGCAGCAAGTTTATAATCGATACTGAGTTGTTTTAAAAACGTAAAAAACTTGATCCATAGAAAGTTATTGTTATTTAGTTGAAACTTTAATTTTTAAGTAAAAATCTGAATTCACTTGAAAATTAAGGACAGTGATAAGTAATCTCTAAGAGATTTCAATCATGTGCATTTCAATGATTAAGGCTATATAAATATGTCATTGTCCTTATGTGCAAATTCTCTTAAAAGAAAGGTCCTTGAGACTTTAAACTTAATATATGAATTTTTCTTGTTGCAAGGATTGAATCTATTGATTTTGCGGTTAAAAGTTCAAATTATATATGCCCTGTGAACGCAACATTACCCAGGATAGATTGTGTGGTTTCTGCCGTAATTATTGATACTTAACATCATGGCAACAACCTCAGGATATGTAATTATCAATATGCCGTGACTGTACGTGCTAATTACATATGGCCTGTATACGGAGATCTGTTTGGTAGTCTCTATTTTGAAATATATGATCTGACAATTAGAAAGACTAGGTACGCAGTCACATTTATTATTCTTTTTATCCCAATAGAATTTATATTCGAAGCGTTTATTTTGACTTTGTGACTTCTTCACATACTGCGTCCTTTTTTTCTCAAGTGCTAGTTACTTTGACATCATGCTTGTTTGAGGTACTTGACAGTGTTTTAGTGTGACTGATCCCGTAGTTTGGCACACAGAAGCTAATTGGAAACGCTGAGTTTACCTCCAGATCACCTTCTGACGGAATCTTCCGCTGTTCAAGACTTGACCCCTGTCATATGGCGTTATGTTCGCGTGAATAGATCCACAAAGAGTCGGAGCGAAAAAGCTCAAAACGAATTTTTTAATTCCTTTCGACATCAGATACACCTAGACTACAAAATATGGTGTAATATAGGTGAACAAGTATTATAATTTTCTTATTCAGTGCACAATCACGTCAGATTCCTGGCGCTGTACTAAGAGGAAGGTGAACAGAACCAAAACAAAGCATTTGCATTGAATTACCCCTTCCCACCATATGTAAGTTATGTATAGAAAACTGGCTAATTATTTACGTTTTTGCCTTAAAATATGACTTAGGCAAGCCTGTAGTTATATTATTTTACTATGTACTAAGACACCTGAAAGTATACTACTTAATTGCATAACGGCATTTGCGAATATTTACCTGTGTGTGTGGCTTGAAAATATTGCGTTTCATTTATGCAGTTTCAAAACTGCTTTTACATACATAATTATCATACCTGTATTCTTAACCATTTGCATACTATTACTAATTGCTTACTACTACCAATATGCCTGATACTATATTATTCCAATTAATATTTAAACATGTTTTGAAGAAACTTTAAGAAGGAAAATAAATTTGTATCAGTAGATAAAACACCAGCTGACGCTCTTCTACTTGAGACAACTGATAAATGTGTATGAGGTGAGCCCTTCAGAGTGTTACAGCTGCACACAGTGTAGGCGCGGAAAGTAGACTTCTTTTCTTTCCATTTCCCCATCTGTTATCTCCATATACTAATCCTGATATTCTATAGTTCTATTCCATTCTTGCAGTCGTTACTTATACGTCTTTAATATATACAATTTGTACGGTTTACTCATTGAAGTTTTGGTTGGTAACTCTTAAATTTAGAATATAGTCCGAGTAAATGTATTATTTTAGCACAACTTCATAAGATTCAATTTTAAAATCAAAGCTTAATTTTAGAAATTTACATTGTAAACTATTAAACAAGGGTTAAATATTGAACTGGTTGTACTTAACTACTTCATTAATTAGTAAACTCTCTGAATGGGTGGAATGGTTCTTAAAGATCTTGGAGTCTAGAAAAATCTTCAGATAGGAAACCTCTCTGCGTACCCATATTAGTCTTGCTGTATTAAACTACTCCAGTAAATCAAGATAATACAGATATTTGAAGACCACTTTAACTCAGTAAACTAGACAATAGAGTCAGAGAAAACCAAATAATTTACTAAATAGATATCAACATTAAAGGCATTATCTCAGAGCCCTATAGCCTGATAAATAATACTCGGTAACAACGTATTGCTCGTATACAATCACTTATTTGCTCATCAATGGCTCACCCCTTACCAATTTGGGGTATCACATACCCATTAGTAAATTAGTAATAAAGAGTAATAATCATCATTGAACATGGCAATACACAGACCAATAATTAGATAATATAAGTAATAACAACACCACAACCAAAATATAATTATTGTCTAACATTTGTATGATTGGGAGATTCAGTAATGATTCTACAAGTATGTTTCTTGAAACTGCAGTCGATGCCAAAGGGAAATTAATCTTAATCCTAAACAAGCTTTTGTTTGCTCTCCTTGGAATCTAGGTAGGTTTTTAAGAATTTATAGTTGGCAGAGCAATGTTGGAGAGCAGAGAGTCCCGTCGAACGAATCTGAGAAGGCGTCATGATGTTCAGCCTACCAAGTAGTTCAGTAGATCATTCTGATTACATTATGGTCTACCCAATTACCTGAGATATTGCATCTGTTTCTTTTGAAACTTATGGAATTCACTCAATCACATTCTTGCCACTTAGCCTCAGACCCCAGTTCTAGATGCATAACTCTGCCTCGTAAGTGATGGTAACGTTTTCAGACGCCTTGGAGACTTTTTAAGATACAGCATGAAGCTGAAGAACTTTCAGAGTGACTCTGACAAGATAGTGCTGACTCTCATCCACACTGCACAGCCCACAGCTGTTGTAAAAACAAGTCTGACTAAAATCAACTGTGAATGTTGTTTAGCTCCAGTTCACCTTTCTCTTTGTGCAGTGTCTGCAATCTTATTCTGTCACAGACATTACTCCTAGGATCTGGAGTCTTGTTCGTCTGAAGTGAAAATAACTCTGCCAAGTCTATGACAGCGACAGATCAAACACGATACATTAAGATAAAGGTGAACTCAATATAAACTCTACGTTCACATTGACTAAATACTGCTCACACTAGCTATATTACGTGTAAATTCGGCTACCTTACCTTTTCGAAAACATCGAACTTAGGTTTTGGATATTCTTTTTGCAACTGTTGTCTTACTTAATGGACCAAAATGAACTATGTTAGCGTAATGAACTATTGCCTAGCTCCAACCTGTTGTATTTTTCAAATCACTTGTTATTCTATTTCAAAATGAAAAGTTTCTACAGAAAGAAATATGACTCTGCAGGTGTATTAATCATACTAAATTAGTTAAATAATCAATTAACTCAAATTTAAAATACACTTAATTAGGAACATGTTAAAATATATAAGTATAGATAAAACATACCAGACAATAACGCATAAGACTGACTAGACAGAAAGTTTTTACTTCTACATTTTTAAACAATGCATTCAATTAACTGGGAAATATTCTGTCAGGGTTTAGTTATACCTACCTCTTACGATGTCTTATAAAATATTAACAAGAGAAGTAAAGTTTATAGAACGTTTACAACAGATTACTGCAGAATACTGTGGCTCATGAAAATCTAATGTTTAGTCAATATATTTCTAAGCTATGTGATCTTTTCTATATATATATATATATATATATATATATATATATATATATATATATTTCAATTTTATGTATCTAAATTCAGTAAATTGACGAAACCGTCGGGTTTTGAATTCATTGTTAAATTTATAAAATTTTGGTACAAAAAGTAATGATTATCTATAAATAAATATCAATATTCGGGGTGGATTAAATTTTGACTATTTTATTTGTCTGGTGAAAGAATACAAATCCCTCACGTCCATGCTAAGCATCTCCTTGGTTAATCCACATAAACACTGCAATATAATACTAGTATTCCTGGTACACTCTATATAGTAGTTATCTTCATGACAAATGCAATGACTTATATTTGTCCAAATTTAAAATATTCATATAGTTAATATGAAACAAACCAATACTTTAATGCAAAATTATACAATATTTGCAGTTTAGAAAGACTTGTGCTTGTTGCATAGTCAATGGAAAACTTTTGTAGTGTTTGCATTTTCACTTCTAAGATTCAAAATATACCAAAAAGAGACATGCACGTCAATGAACGCTTATTGTCAGAAGTATGTATTTCATTCGCCTAAAACCAATTTGTAATAAAAAATATAAGCATATTGCAAAATATAGCTAGGGACCCATATTTCATGAACAATTGAATTCTGTGTGTTTTAAGATGAAAAATATAGCACATGTTCTCACACATTTGATTAAAATTTTATTAAACAAATTCACAAAATAGAGGTAAAACCTTCTAACCCAATTTTCAAGAACCCAAATAGATTAATATATTCAAAATTGTAGGATACGTGGTACTAGAAGCTCATCCCCAGCAATTGTAACTACATTGCTGCTATATTTTTAATTTCTAATCGCATAAGGACAACCGTGTAATTAATAAGCCAAACGTGTTCCTTAAAAGTCTAATATACGTACAAGTCTACATCAATTTTTATTATCGACTTAACATAATCGTATCGTGGATTAGTGAACAATCAATTAGACATTCATGGCCCCGTGTAAAAAGAATCGTACCCGATGTCAGTCGATATAATACCCCCTCCCTTAAACAAATATAAATAAAATAATTGTGAATTCTTACGTCAAATATTAAGTGATGCAGGAGCAGTAGTTTATCAACTGTAGGGAAATGGTATAAATACACGCCAGTATCAAGGATTAACAGTGCTCTTGCCGTTATAAATAATAAATAAAACCTATTGATTGTTCTTTGTCACTGTTTGCTGTCATTAGAGTTGCAACTCACGCAATATAACCATGTCAGTTATAAAATTAACCAGTTATATCAGTCATGTCAGTTATAAAATTAACCAGATAAGTAATAAATTCGTGATTCAACTCAATATTTCAAACATTAGCTACAAAAGCATTTTAATTACTTGGTATATTGTTTGTATTAATATTATATGTCCTGACGTTAAATTTGTTAAATTTAGTTTCAATGAGTTTACAAAACAATATTTAAATTTCAAATCGTCACGGTGATCATGGACTCCATGAACAAGTTATAACTCGTTTTTGTTTTTTTAGTTTACTGAGACATTCCATATGGATGGATAATTGACTTCTTAAGACGACATGTGTCTCTTGGAATGAATGCTTTTTTAAATGGAAGGAAAGGCTTCTCAAGATGGCGGATTTCTCTGGCAGGAAAGCTTTTCAAAATAGCAGATGGCTCTGGTTGAAAACAGCGAAATTTTAAAAACATTCATCACAGATTACGAATTTGCTGGTCTCACTGTTTTATTTTTAAATATACAGGAAATACTGATTTTACTATATCTTTAACAACAGGTCAGATGTGAGGGAAACAGGTGACCTGAAGAGAGATTAGACTGCAGATTTCGAAACGTAGTGTTACCTACTGATTAAATTGTATCACTGAACGACGGAAAGTGTCCATAAACATCCTTTTTTCTTTCACAATTCTTAAATTGTACAAAACAAACTTTAAACAAAGTATATAAGGTGTATTACATTTGCAAATTACGAGCTCCGAAAGCTGGAAGGTAGGTTCTAGGTTAGGTAGGTTCTATGTATGAAATCTGGCGAAACTATTTTAAATGGTTTTTTTTGTGGTTATAAGATATTGCATATTTTATACGAGTTCAGGATACTTTATCGTACTCAACCTGAATAATACATTATAAACTTTCAATAGCATGAAAAGATATTACTATTTATTATAATTGATTCGTAATGCTGCAACCAATGTCATTAAGATGTAACTGTAAAGATTATAATATTGTTCGTAATTACAAGGAGAGTAAGGAAAGAGTAAGACACAAAACGTATCATATTGGGAGTAATGTTATCAGTGTTATCAGTACGAGCACTCCACTCAGGGTCGATGTCTCCCTTGTGGTCGTTTAATTCTGATACATCCCCACCTTCAATTTACTGCTTCATTTTGTAAAATAACCTGTTTACACATACACGCATACAATTTTAGACATGTTTTTGTAATTGCTAGTAGAAATAAATTCTTCCATTTCCTAAGTAGATGTATAGAACACGTTTTAATACAACATTTTTCTTTATAAACTTATCCCAAATAAATAAAACAATTCAACATTTCATTAATGTTTTAACCACAACAATGTTTTTTTTATAATTTACTCTTTCACACAATTTTCATACTTCTGAAATAATTTTAATGGCTTTTATTATGTTGAAATAAGACGTTTGGAAGATAGTACCATGGAATATTTGCAGAGAACATCTTGTGAACCATGCACATTTTATGCGAGAAACTTAAATCAGTTAGTTCCTTGAAGCGGTCTACTGAACCCCACATAAAAAAGTGCTTCAAAGCATATATATTAAAAAAATGCGTTATAAATTGTTTTTCTTGTTTCTGAAGACTCTTAATATACCGGGTGTCCCAAAAGTCCCACCTACCCCTTCTAACTTTTGAACGGAATTAAACATTGTTGTTTTGCTTCAAAGCCGTTGTTTCCTACTGGATTGAGATAGAGACCTCTAGTCTGCGGCATTGTTCTTCTTTTATAAAGTCCTTTAAAATGAAGTGTCATTTGATGGGGGTTTGCATTTAAAAATTTTTTACTTGACCCACCAAACCCCCAATTTGGGTTGAGGGGCTAAGATCTCATGTAGGGCAAAAATCATCATTTGTCATTATATAACTACCTCCCAAAGGATATTAGTTTGTTTAATTCCGTTCAAAAGTTAGAAGGGGGGTGGGACTTTTGGGACACCCGGTATATGAGAGCTAATATATTGGTTTAATATAACAAATAAAGAACTATAGGTTTTTAGCAAAATGCTACAACTTTGTTGAAAAATATGTACCATCTGAAAACCTCAAATTTATTTATTGTTTAAGAGTTGTAGATAAACAACCTTATAATATATCACACGTAAATATATGTACAATAAATCTACAAATATATGTATTCCATTATTATTATGACCTATTTTTAAAACATAACTAACTTGGACAAAATTTAGCATTATAATAGGCAAATATAGGTAAAGTAATAATTACAAAAACTATTCTGTAATTATTTACTATTTAAAACAAACTTTCTACGAAAAACGAAAAAAAAATTCTACTTAATATGTGATATGTGCTCGGTGTCAAAGTCGATATTTCCCACTACAGTTATTATCACTGGCGTCACTATTGTTACCTCTATTAATTTAATACCCCACTGTCATGGTGTTTGTGCAAAGTTTGTTGGTTGAGGTTTTTTTTAGTTTTTAAAACCTTTCTAGGTGTTATAGTTAGTTATTCTTTAAACATTGTAGTCCAACTTCAACCGAAATTTGACTTAGCGGTGGTACTGCTAATTTTATGTATGAAGCTTATATAACTAGTTTTAACTAGAGGGTAACATTTACTATCAAGATGAGGGAATGCGGCCTGACTTTACTACTTTGTTGTTAGTATCCGACTTTCGCCTATACTGGTGCGATGTGTGATTGTGATTCATTTATTCGTGACTCGTGATCAGGACCTTGCGCAGTGACAACGCCTATACTGGATTCTAAGCAGCTTCTGGATCCGTTTGAATCCTTTTCTTCTTTCTGTTCTTTATTTTTTATGTAATTATACCTCCTCCACCTGACGAAGAGGATAGATTCCAATCCTCGAAACGTTATGTTGTACCTTTTTGTAATATATGCCCATGAAAAATGTCCGAAATCCTGTTATCTTGTGAGTTAATTTATTTTTATTTCTTTTACAAGAAAGTATCTAGCAAATAACGATGAATTATTACAGTTACAGAGCGTACAATTATTTCCCCTTCTCTTGTACAAAAGGCGTGCATAACACACACATATTGCAATTGGTACGTATTAGTCGCTTAGAGTTTGTAAGGAGTGAGTTAATCAGACATCTGTGGTCTTAATGTGTGGACCATATATCCACAATATAAAATCTTGTTTGGATACTGAAAACCATTTGATGATATAGAATAAAGAAAGCTTAAACCTTCAAATTCTGAAAAGTGTGTGCCTCAATACAAGGCTTTCATGAAAACGCAATTTATTTTAAAAATTATTTAAGTCATGAAATGTTGGTAAAAGGTTTCATATTGTTTTAATTTATTGTTGTATATTTAGTTGTTTGTTTAGGGTTTTGCGTGTGCGTGTTAGAACCCCCCATTCACCTTTACATTTTTAAATACAACTATAATTGGCTTATTCAATTAGTTCTCTGACACTCGCAGGTGACTGTAAACTGTTATCAGTGTATGTTTATTGTTATAATAATAAAAACAAGCAGTAACGCTAGGTTTTTGTATTACCGTTGCAGGACAAAAGCTCATGAAATGAAACGCCAACTCCGAAGTAATCCAGGCCAAACAGGTCTCCCGCAATAGCCTAATGGTGATAACATCGCTTCTTTATTTTCCACGCCACACTTTCATCGGACAATGGACTTCTTTATGGTCACATAACCTTTTTTGCAGTTGGAAATCTTTTCATTTCAATCTTCTGTAATAGCAATATACGGTATTATATATTTTTCAGAGGGTTTTGCAAATATCTCTAAATTCTGTTAAATGTAATATGTAAAATATTAACGCATCTATCCACCCGTAACATTGGACTTAAGTGTGATAAGCGCTATATTTCTTTATAGCACACTTTGTTTCATATACAGAGCTTTGCACATGACGAATAAAGTAGAAACCATTTCTAGATAGGGGCCAAATGTAAATATTACACATAACTGTAATGAATGTTAGTTAAAATTCCTGTGACAGTTTTACACACAGTACGAATATACATATACAATAGTTGCATGTGGATGTTCTCAATAGCAGTAGCAATCTGAAAAATAAGTACATTATACTGTATCACCACGGTTTGAATCAACTGGATTGTGACGAATTTGTTAGTGCTGGTAGAAGAGAGTTACGACCACATGACGTCACAGGCTGACGCACCACACTTTGTGATTGTTCCCATTCTCTGCTCGCTTCAGCAGTGGATTCAGCAGTGCTCTAAATTTGATTGCTTTACGGAACAAGGTCGAGTTTCACATTGACCACATCGGTTCTATTTATCAAAAGGTAATAAAAGAACATTTAATTATACGTAGAACAACAGAATCATTGAAGTTTCAAATTTAGTTTGTAGTGAAACTAATAAACATAGCTTTTATCACAAAGCTTGAGCTGAGCTTCATAAAACTATTATTGCAGTTTGATACATGAATTGCTTTGAAAAGAATCTTTATCACATGTTTCAGCTACTTAGTATGGTTCAATAACTCTTTTTGGTTAGAATATTATAACTTTTACACAAATCTTTTCCACAACTCTTTTTTAAGATACCATTTCCTAAAGTAGAATAGTTATAAAAAGATTTATTAGTAGTAGATTTAGTTGTAGAAGTAGTAGGAATTTTAAGCTAAACAGGACATTATACATTACGATTAGTCCTTAAGAAAAACATTTAAAGTCATGGATAAGACTATTTTAAAGTATGTAGCTTATATGAAAAATTACTGGTGGAAATTACGTGTTTTTATAATTATATAAATACAAATGCCCTAATGTAAAAGATTGTAAATACTTAAAGTATAAAATTATATTTCAAATAAAAAATATGTCCTAAAAACATAATAATTTATTTTAAAAAAAATATTTTCTTAAGCTATAACTCATGCACATAGTACATGAATTTTTAATAACTAACTTTAGTTGTCTTTATTTTACTACATAACCACGTATACTTTGTACTGTAACTACACTTTTCCTACTGTTTCTCTCTTTAGGTAAATACAGGGTAGAGCACGGTAATGTGCTCTAACATGCTTGTTAGAGTTAATGAAAACTTCAGAAAACGTATGCAGCAGTGTGTGGATGCCGAAGGTCGACATTTTCCAGATACATTATTTAAAACCTTGTAATTTAAAAATTCCCTTACTGTTCAATATAATTAAAATAAAAAATAATTTTTTCTAGGGTTCATAATTTTTTTTATTTCATTTCCAAATCAGCAAATTACCGCGCTCCACCCTGTATTAGTAGATCGATGGGGCTGAAATTTATCTAAGAACTGAATGCATGAATTTAAAAAATGTATTATTATTTTATATAAAATATATAATAATTTTCAGTCATATATTAGTTTTATTTTTATTTTATTTTTAAATTAGTTATAAAGATTGTGCAATGCAAACTGAGTGACGATGGTCGAGCGGTCTAAGACGTTGGACTTTGCATCCGAGTTCAAAGATACCGCCGGTTCAAATGCTGCCTCTGGCCGTTGCATTTTATATCAATACCATCGACCTTGCACTGTATCGACTCTCCTCCATGACGATGGGCAGACTCAGGCTTAAAAATGGAGTCGGCCTCTAGTTGTAAATACTGGATCTCGCTTCCAGGTCTATTAGAATACCTCATTCAACATAAACATATTTTGTTCTGTGGAATGTCATGATTAAATCTATTAAAGCCATATACACTGTTACCTTGTTAACATCAATACGGAGTTCCGGTTACTAAAATAAGTAATCAAACAAATGGTTAATATTCTTTATCGATTAACGATACTCATCAAGACAACTTATTAAATCATTTAAATTTTTAATACTTTATGTAAATTTATACATACAATAAAACTGTGCAGGTTCACCCTCTTATATCTTTATAAAGTGTGGCTTGGCTGTTGTAATAAAATGTCACTTCCATTCAGGCCAAGAGATAAAGTGCTCGGCGTGCGCTTGGCATGCATAGGAATTGTATACTTACAGCGGTGGTATGTGTATCATTCCAGCCTTCGTGATGAAGTGCGTGTTTATCCTAAATATCATCAAATCATATAAAAATTCATAATATCCTGTTAAGGTATGAAAAGAATCCGTTGTTTATTACTAATACTACGTTAAGTTTGAGTCATTAAATTTTAAGTCTTTGATATGTATGTGTATACTCACTTACTAATGCTACAGTATCATATGTTTGCTCACCCATAATGTAAATCCAGGCTGGACTTTTATAGCCAGAACTCTCAATAAACGGGTAGACTTTAATAAGTTTTCAAAAATAAAGTACAAAAGTCACGTGTTGCATTTAAATCAAAATCAAACTGAGGAATGTGAGATTTATTCGGCTTTGTATGCAGAATGAACAGCAATAAATAAAGGGCTGTTGAATATTGTTTTCAGTTGTAAAGTGCAATAAATATCGGATTGCTATCTGCACGGAGAACATCAAACACCTGAGCCACATTTACATGTTAATTAATCCCTTTCATTCAATCTCTGTCAGCAGTGTTGTGCAAACATTTCTAATTTAAAAATATTCGCCCTAATCCGATTTGAATAAAATTTAAGTGGTACAACATGTAACAAGGGGTTTCCAAGAGTTTTAATTGCAATTAATTAATTTATATCGCACCTCTAAAGTCCTGGTTTGATTCTAGGAAATTTCTGTAAAAGGTATCAAATAATGTACGTTTATAAATATGACAAAATGTGTTATCTCTTGTATTTCATAACTATAACCGATAGTTAATAATTTTGTTTGTATCTTTTGGTTTGTTTTATCACTATATTAGAAATTCACAGCAACCAATATTTAAAAACATAGTTATTTTTTAAGGCCTTTTGGTAGCAAGGCTATCTTCGTCAGTCGCTTCACTAAAGTAAATACGAAGATAGCCTTGCTTAGAGGCCTCGTAAAATAAAATTTTTCAAATATTGGTATTGAATCATCAATTTATTGACTACAGGAACTAAACCAATATAAGTTCCATCTTGAACATTGCTTATTTTATGTTTGCAAAAGTCTGTATAGACTTTTTGGATTTTTAATGAACTTTTTGACCTAAAAACTCATAAAACTAGTCTAAATGCTTATCTAGAGGGTCTATAAACATGAATCTCTCTTCAACGTAAAGTATTATTTATATCTGCTAACCACTTCACTTAATAATATTGTAAATTTTCCTACCGCATGGCAACATAATTATAATAAAAGTGTAGTAGTGGGAATACTTAATCTTTCTAGTGCCAAATATATAATAATTTAAATGTTTGAAATTTTTATTTTTATTTTTATTTTTACGTTATATTTTTAGATTTGCTATAACATGGTTTATATTTTCTTCCGCTCATTTCTTAGATAAAAATTAAAATTCTACATGGGATTTGAAGATCACTTTAGAAAGCTAATATTTATAATGTGTACTTAAAAAATAAATTTTACTAACACACTGAACAATCAGTGTTGTTATTTATTTAATTACTTTATTGTTTAATACCGGTTTGATTACACTGTGAAAAGTATTTCCAGCCGTAATTGAATCAGTAAATATCCGTCAACGTTGTGAATGAGCCCGGTTGTAAATTGGTGTACCGAAATTGTATGGGGTTTAGCAAGTGCAATAAATATCGGATAACAATTGCCATGGAGTGTATCAAACACCTGTATCCTATTTACATGTTGAATACACACTTCCCACTCAATCTCTGCCAGCAGTACTGTGTTTGTATGTTTATGGACCTGCCGTTTGGAAACAATCTACCTCTATTAAATAATTAGAAGTTTTCATTTCATGTCTTATGTACACTGCAATAGGTAGTAGTAGAAATGAATTCTACATCATGTTGTACTTTAATTGTTTCGGGTGGTTTGTTGAAGTTTTACTTCTACAAATACTTTATACTTGGAGTCTACTAACAATAAAATACGAGATCATTGCACAGCTCGAAAATACTCGCGTGAATATAGTCAATGCCAAAATGTAATAAAGTAAATCATTTATAAACGATGTTCAATTATTTTAAGTAAAATATCTTAAGCTAGTCATAGTTCTATTACATAATAATTTTATGTTATTAATAAAAAAATCGGCCAAAGTTGTTTATGCGCTCGCAACTCTTTAAGTATAAAACGATTTTTTTTCCAGCATTTATTATTGACACTCCTGAATTTTATTGTTACACGTTGGCTACTATCTTGTGGCATGTTTTCGTTCTTCGCTATCAGTGCGGGGCTGAAAACAAAAATACTTACTCATCTAAAATCATAAACACTACTTCACTAGTTTTAGATCCTTCAAGACAGTGCCTATGACATAACTATATAACTAATATTCTAGGGGATCTGACTAAAAATATCTGAGCTACCGATATTTTAATTCATTCATTCACCATATTCCAAGTACGTTATCTTTATAGAGATAGGTCACTTTATAGTCTCACTGGTAACGCCGTAACACTTATTACTCGGTAATTGTTACTGATGTAAAATAATGTATGAAATTTCCCTAACATATATTGATAAGTAATTCTTTTTTAACTAAATATTCAACCATTCAGCGTACACGGTATTCAAAATTGATTCATTTGTTTGTTTTTCTGTTTCTTTTTATACCTCTCATTCTGTAGGTACATTTCATATTGATGGAAAAACAAGGACAAGCGTCAAACAGAACTGGAACAGTAAAAGTGTAGTCAATTGGAATTGCTAAAGCACAGAGGATTACTGTGGAGTTTGACGCTGCAAACAAAATACAAAGCTGCTCGCCTGCATTGTGCCGAACATCGGTGACTACATGAAACAGTTTTATTGGCTCAGTTGTTCATACTTTCGTATATGTATATATGTGAAATAAATGGCCATAAAATAAAATTATTCAGCACCAGAAACTTTGTTTTTAAATTAAACTCTAGAGTATTGTTATAATAAATCTGATAGATCAAAGAAATGATTTGTTTCAATACATCCCGAAGGACAATGGTTTTATTCACCGACAAGTGGTTCTTGAAACTGAACGTAAGTCTTATCAATACGATTCATCCATATGTTTATTATTATTTTTTTCTTTATAACTTATAGAATTATAGTGGGAATTGTAGAGGAAGTAATTTAACTATTGTGTAAGTGTGTGTTAATTGTTAAAGTAAATATAATTTAGGAGAGGTTAGGGTAGACCATAGCCATATGTATCTTAAAGTTTGTGTATTCAAAACTGGTAAACAATTGTATGCTAAAGTGTTGTAATCATATCACGCATAACATTATAGTTAAGATATTACTTTTATTCCTGTTACCTAACTTTGCGAGGAAACTCAGATTATAAAAAAAGTTTACTGTCAGATATCTAACTAAAATAATATTGGATTGAAATCAACAATTTATATATTTCTTCAATTTAAATGTCAAATAGTGATGTTTTTTCTAGTATTTTAAGTTTGTGACAGAGGAAACGTGACAGTGATTATGTATATTTGGTCAGAAACTCAAAATTGCTGCTTTAAGGTATTCTTAATTTAACGGACGACAAGGAAATGCACAATTCTAATGAAAATAGTCTTTCAGAGCTTAAAAGTGTTTCATTATCACCGCAGTTTTATTTTTATAGCACATAGCATTTGACGTGTAATACTCACCATAAAATAACTCGTGTAAACATTTCTGTCCCAAAACGCAAAATCCCAATAATTTGTATTATTTCTATCCTTTAAAAATTCGTGGATAGAATTTTCCATTCCTTTTCTTGAAGTTAGATGACATTGCAAAAATATGCTAAATATAAAGAAATTTGAGGAATTGCATTAAGTGACACGTGACGAAAGATACAAAGAACCCAGTAATAAAAGTATCCGTACTTGCAAGTTACCTGCGTATAAATACCGAGAAATCAGTCACAAGGTAGGATTACACAACAACACGTATCAGCTAAGGTTGCTTGCATAGTTCCATACCTATAATTCATTTCATACTTGAGATTTCCTGTCGGCAGTTATATAGACATGCAAACATTCATGCAGAAAAGTAATCGACAGACAAAAGAGAAGTTGTGTTAGCCTCCTGAGTATAAGCTTCAGTAACGCTGAGTAACTGTTTTCTCTTTGTCATCATGGTTACACATAACACCAATGTAAGACACAAAAGTATTTGCTCAGCCAAATCCCACAGTAACAAGTACCATCATGAAACTCAATGTTCCTCATATAAAAATGAAGCTTCGTGCAAACTTTCAAGTCTGTAGGGCGGTTCGTTTTCGAGATATTGTGCGGATTGACAAACAGGAAAACAAAAATTAAATATTTATAGTCTCTCAAATGAAAGGTTTTGCTAACTCTCAGCCAATAATATATTAATAGAATAAATCTGCCTGACCAGAAGGTTTAGATGAGAATCATATCGCTCCACTTTGCTAAACTGAAGAAAAGGACAGAAACACTAAAGAGCATTCTATAATAATACATTTGATTTAACTATTATTTAAAGGTAATTTTCGGACTAATGACGCAAAATTAAATATTTCCTTACAAGTCAGGGTTATGGGAGAGCCGGTGGTGGAGTGGTTTATCTATTGTGACAAAGATTGGATCTGAGTATAAGATAGCACATATTCTAATTCTCTCTGTGAAATTGCACTTTGTATCAGTACTGTCGATCTCGCACTACACCAACTTTCCTCCATATTAATTTTAATAATGTTAATGTTCAAGTTAGCTTCAATTCACCTTCCTCTTAGTGCAGCGACTGGAATCTGACCCAGTTGTGTGCCTTATAAATCAATGAGAAAACCTCTTTACCTACATTACACTATATTTTGTAGTCTAGGTATCTTTAACGTCGAAACGGTATAAATAGTTCGTATTTATCGCAAGGACATCCTAGAGTACAAAATAAAGTGTAATCTAGTTTGAGAGAAATATTGTAATGGTCTAGTAAATTGAGTAAAATTTAGTGTTTTAAACTTCGATGTTTTAAACTCGATCTCTTAACACTATAGAGAAAACCGAGTTTTCCACGCAGAACGTAGCATTCGTGAGAAGGATAAAAGTGAATGTTGAATTTAGCTCCAGTTTTCTTAGAGTCCATATTCCAGGTGCCAAGTATGTGATAGCATCAGTTCCAAACACTGCACAAGAGAGATAGGTGAACTGGGGCTAAACTCAACATTCACAATAAAATACAGCCAAATAACCTTATTGTACACAAATATTGCTGATGGTACCTGCCGAAACCATGTAGGTTTATTAAACACATATGGAGGTTTATGTTTTCAAACCGAATAATATTAAAACTTGACGTTCATTGATAAGTAGGGGCACGAAGGCTCTGGCACTTGTAATCTCTAATTCTTCTGCTTCACGTAGTTCTCATATTCACCGCTTCGAACGCTAGAATCACTGAATGGGGAATTGCTTTAAATTAATCGCTTTGCTCGCGCCGTTTTCTCGTAGTGTCTTCTTTAGGTGAAGCTTATAGAATTTTACTTCAAATTTTCCTTATGGGTCTAATCCTAATACTATTTCTTTAGGAATGGTTAAATATTTGAGTCTCTAACATCTTGCTTCTGTCGTGACGATCCGTTTACTACTGGCCACTGGTCAGTTGTCAGTGGATTGTTAATGCGAGTGTACATATTGTGAGCTATATTACACATTTACGTTTAAAACGTCAGTGTTAGTGTTATTAAGTGGATATTTTAGAGATAGTGTGCAATGAATTAAGACACAATGTGCTCGATGAGGCTCATGATATCTATAAAGCGGTGATACTATTTGAAAATTTTCTAGTTATGAGTTACGTCGGTTATCTGCTTGATGAAGAGATCAGATTGCATGTCTCGAAACGTAATGTTACTGAGATTTTCTTATCAATTAACAGTTTTGTATAAAACCAAGCACTCGTTAGGTCGATATTTATTAGTAGTAACACTTGAAATAACATTATGTATAATAATATTTTATGGTATGACAAGTAAAAGATATTATATATAATATATGTGTAATATACATATATATATATATATATATATTTATATTATATATTATATATATATTCATATTTAAAAAAAAATTTAAAACGAGTCTTTGTGACACCTCATCTCAAATATTAAGCGTTTCATTAGCTAATTGTGTTACATTTCGTGTCCCATATATTTATTTATTGTTATTATTTTTTGCTAATTAAAATCTTTAAACATGTTTTGTCACTTCATAATAGTTAAAGACGAAATATTAAAATTTTCTGCTTAGGAACCTAGATCAATATAAGAGATTAGTTGCAATACAAATAAATACCATATGCTTCTGAGTCTGGAAGGATCAAATAAAAACGTACATGGCTTTCTTTTTTACATCATTACACTTTTTCTACGCAGCCTATTTAGTATCAATATAATCAAAAACCTGTTTTACAGGCTAGGGTCTATTTACATGTTATTCCTGTGGAATTCGCCCTTACTATAAGGGTAAACGCGATATCGTATTCATAGGGAATTCAGTAATAGAACAGATTTCACTAATATTGGAATTCCATAAGTACGGGTAATAATGCAATTTGCTGACTGAACAGTTTTGAGAGGTCTGATAATTACGTTAGCATACTCGTCATCATTATCATTATGTAACCGAATAACAAAATCTATTCTCAATTCATACGCGCTGTAATAAACCTGAGTTACCTGAGTTAATTTTATTGACTACTCTTGTAGTAGTTTTACTGTAAATATACCGTAATATATCTTAATTTAATTTATTGGCTGGCGTTAGAGAAGACTACGACAACGAACAGGAAAAGATTAAATTTATATCTGTTTGTCTGTTCCAACAATCCCAGGAAAGAAATTACCTATAGGCTTAAAATTTTGCATAAAGTATATATATTTCAATCAAGGTGCAAGTCATTCCATAGGATTTGGCTGAACGTAATCATGATGGCAAAGAGGACATCGTAGAATCTGGATATCAGTAATAAAATTTGCAAAAAATTCGTGAGTTTTTAACAAACTGAGTACAATTACTTGACATTTTTACGTATGACATGGTAACTCATGTACCCTGCACTATGTTATAACTATCGCAGCACCATCGATTACTATTAAGCTCTCATATTTCGCTTGGTATATTCCAAAGTATGATATGCAGCCACCGGTTATGTAAAAGCCATATTTTGTATATCAGCAACTGTAATATTCTATTTTATTTATTTTGCTTAATATAAACTTTGCGTAGGATATATTTGTTTCTTTAGTTAAATCTTTGCTACCCCATTGTGTTTTTATCCGTAACAGTCGGCGTGTTCTCTTGGTTCGTCATGTATGGGACTCTGTTCCTGTTACCGAGTAACTAGATTACAGCAATACGCCACGAATGCGGGTACAGTTGTTACTGATAACGTTTTTGCAGTCGGAATCTGATTAGAAGGACGACGACAAATCTAACCCGGTTGCCTGCCACGACTTCAGTTTGCTAATCTAATACACAGCGTAGACTAGACCTCGCGAAATTGGTCCTGTGAAAGGATCCTTAATAAACAGTCGGCATGTACTTTTGGTTTTTTTCATATACGTAATTCTGTTTCTGTTCTATTTATATTCCTGGTAAACCATGTCCTGGTAAACCTGGTATTAAGAACAATGTCACTTATCTCAAATGTCAGTAATGGATGAAATTATTTACAAATTATAGTATAACGGTATGTAATGTTAAGCCTATTGTATACATTACGTATATATATATATATATATATATATATATATATATATATTGAATCACAAAAAGTAATTGCTCCGCCGGGAGTCGAACCCGGATCTCTCACTTGCCGGGTGAATGTGCTACCATTACACCACAGAGCGCTTACTTTTTCCGATTCAATTATTTTTGTATTTGGCCGTACCTGTCACATATGCGTTTAAATAAGCAAACTAACATATGATCGGAAGACCAAATACCTGTCAAACGACTTTTATTTACATTAAACTGTATAAATTGCAATAGCCTTATTTAATTTCAATAAACATTGAATCACAAAAAAGTAGTTGCTACATATATATATATATATATATATATATATATATATATGTCCTAGAACTCCAGTGTTTTACACTTTACCGAAAACACACAAGTCTACCAGACCACCTCCTGGCAGGCCTATCATCTCCAGCTATGGATGCCCTACGGAAAGGATATCTGCTTATGTTAACGACATCTTGCAGCCGTTTTTAAGAACACTTCCTTCCTATATCAAGGACACAAATGACTTTTTAACTAAATTAGCTCAAATTAATCAACCCTTGCCTGACGACGTCTTATTTTGTACTGTCGATGTAGAATCTTTGTATACAAATATTCCTACAGATGATGGTCTCAGCGCTGCCCAAAATTACCTTGATTCACGCCCAAACGATTCCAAACCTAGTACTAATTTCATTCTCAAACTTATGACCATGATTTTAACCTTAAATAATTTTAAATTTCAAGACCAAGATTACCTTCAAACAAAAGGAACTGCTATGGGCACACGGATGGCTCCTTCTTATGCCAATCTTTTTATGGGACTATTGGAAAAGAATTTTTTAACCAGTCAAAATTATAAACCTCTAATTTGGTTCAGGTACATAGATGATATTTTTATAATATGGCAGCCTGGTATCAAAGAACTTAACGACTTTCTTTTTAACCTCAACAAATTTACCATTTTAAAATTTACATGGTCTATCTCACCAGATTCAGTAACATTCTTGGATACTGATGTATTTATTGAAAATCACAATTTGAAAACAAAAATTCATGTCAAAGACAGTAACAAAATGCAATATTTGCATTTCACCAGCTGCCATCCAGTTCACATTAAAAAATCTATACCCAAGAGTTTATCAATAAGAGCAAAAAATCTTTGTAGCAATCAATCTGACTTCCATAACTACATAAACAGACTGTCCCATGTACTTTTTGAAAGGGGGTATCCAAAAAATCTTGTTGATAGACAAATCAGAGCACCTAAAAATATTTCCAGTGCTATTAATCCTAATGATCCTAAATTTATCACCCAATACTTTCCTGGCCTTCATAAAATCAACAAAATTCTAAAGGTTTCTTTTCCTATTTTGGAATCTTCCCCTGAAACTAGAAATTTATTTTCTAAGCCCCCCAAAGTAAGTTTTAAAAAACCTCCAAATTTACAAAACATTCTCTCTAGACCGAAATTAAAGTATGAAGGCAATACAAAAAGTAATAACATCAAATGTAATGTGTGCAATCCTTGTAACAAGCCAAGATGCGGCATTTGTAAGATGTTAATAAATTCTAAATCGTTTAAAAGTAGCACAACTGAAAAAGAATATCCTATTAAAGGTAACATTGATTGCACTACAAAGAACATAATTTATCAACTAACCTGTAAATTCTGTCCCAAAGACTATATTGGAAAAACCATCACTCCATTAAGAGTGAGAATGACCAATCATCGATTTGATGTTGCTCATCAAAATTATGAGAGACCATTATCTGCTCATTCGATTCAACACAATCAAAATAAATTAGAAAATTGCTTCAGCCTAAAAGGAATTTACCATTTAGAGCCAAACCCCAATCAAAATACCAATCTAATAAATTTAAGAAATGTTGAAATCGCACATCAATTAATTTTAAAATCAAGGCAACCAGATGGGTTGAACCTAAGATGATTCTCTTTTCCTTTTTATAACAAAAAAATTTTAGTTCTATGTAAACATTTACAAATATTCTACATACAGCTGATTGGGATCTTGTTGTTTATGGTATTTATTTGTTAAAATTTTATTTTGGTTATGTCTTTTGTTTTTGGTTTGAGTTCTGTTTATATGTTTTAATTCAGTGTGTTCTGAAGAAGGGTTGTGTCAACTCGAAAATTAAACATGAGCACTGAATTTTTGTTTCTGTTTTTGTGTACACTATAAAGTACTTCGAAGATACTTTATAGTGTACACAAAAACAGAAACAAAAATTCAGTGCTATATATATATATATATATATATATATACATATATATATATATATATATATATATATTATATATATATATATATATATATATATACTTTGATTCGTTACTTAGAAATCGTTTATTACAGTTTGAAAAGCATAGTACTAACTATGTATTTTTTCTGTTTAATAATTCCACTTACAGTATTTATTTACGAAGTCTTGTAAATTTAAAATCCAACTACATATTTTGTATTTC
Source organism: Homalodisca vitripennis (assembly GCF_021130785.1). Taxonomy (NCBI): domain Eukaryota; kingdom Metazoa; phylum Arthropoda; class Insecta; order Hemiptera; family Cicadellidae; genus Homalodisca; species Homalodisca vitripennis. Next base: position 45,490,126 of record NC_060212.1, read on the forward strand.
AGAAATCTCAAAGTACCATATCATTGAAGAAAAAATTAGTTTGAGAATAATCATCTCCTTCACGATTTAAAAAAATTATAAACCTATACATTTAATTCTATACATAACAATGGGAGGACATTTTAATATAAAGTTGAAATTGAATTTAATGAAATATGCACAAATAAACCTTGTTAATACGGCATCAGATAGTTCAGAACTTTCGAAAATCCTGCATAACTTTGAAGGATTACAACACTTCAGAGAGTTTCTGTGTTCACACCAACTCGAATTCAGGGTACGAAACCTTGGATCTGCAGGGCGGCATGTGATAAGTTGGTCTTAGCCCAACATCTGAGACCGAATTACATCTGTCAATGACACATTCAGCTTTAGTGGACTAGACAGAGAAATTTCCCTCACAAAAAAGTGAACGCAGCAGTTTTAGTGGAGCTCGAAATGAGAGGTTACTGACAGGTTTTAACATATATCTTGCATAGTTATATTTTTAGCTTCAATTCATTCAGACCGACGAGGTAAACAAAACGGTACCAAAGGAAACAAATTCATTGTAAAAGTGGTTAATAATTTCTTTGTTTACAATTTGTTTTTGACGATGGCAGGATTGTTAAGAAACCAGGATTTTCCAGATATTTTCCATCGTCCAGTGATAAAAACACGTTTCGAGATCTGCAATCTGATATCTTTCTCAGGTAAATACATACCATGAATACAAGAAAAAACCTAACACATAACTACAATCTACAAATCACACATCAATAGGCATCATTGTTGGTTTGAAGAACATCGTATGAATTGGTATGAAGCCTTAAGTTTACATCGGGAACCTCGTTTCCTTAAAAGGAAATCAATCGAATCTTCATACATTAAATTGGCAGACCAACCAATCAGTCAAACTTCATAAAGGCATCGTACTGAAAGTTAGGCCGTTTTGATTTCCATTTCTGAAAAATGAATTAACACATTGACTAAAGTACAGTGTATTGACTTGTAATAAATACACGTGATGTCACATTATGGTTTTATGAATTTCAACTAGAATCTAGCAATAATAAAAAATGCTTACGCCCATTCCTTCTTTTTACCGCTGTATTGTTTCTGGCCTGACGATCGTATTTACTATTCTCCTCTGATCACTTCTATGTGGTTGGACAGTGAATGCAGAATTTAGTGACGTGTATTCTTCAGTTCATTTTTTAAAAGTAATGTTAAATTTTAATTTTATTAGTACATGTTTTGAAGTTAGTGTGCATAAAGTTGACACAATATTTTTCTTGTAATTCCAGACTTTGGCGTGTCACAAGGCTATGGTATGATTTGTTTACTTTAATCTAGATTATAGTTATGTGTTTGGTTAATTATTCAAGTAAGAAAAACGTCAGATTGCAGATCTCGAAACATAATGTTACAAATTGTTATCACTGATAGATGATTAATAATGATTAAATGATTATCTTTAAGCAAAAAAATCCGAGTATAATGTAGCTGAAGGTAGCCTACATTGTCACGGGTTATCTGATTCTCAACCGAAGAAAAAAATTGTTATCTGCGATTTTGCTTAAAAACAAAACCACATTGGAGATACACCCGCCACAAAAGCTATCAAAGGAATTATCACGCCTGTTATGTTTCATTCACACATGGCTGGTGGATTTCAATTTTATTTTCCATTACGCTTTTTGTCCACAAACCTTACCATCACGTATTGGGTCGTTCCCACACATGATACTATTTCAGGTGGAAACTCTAAAACCAATCTAACAGTTACATTGTGTACAATTCAAATCAATAAACTTCTCGCGTTCGATTACATTTCCAATCAAATTTCAATTTTACCACTAGATTTCCATCATTCACCGGAGCCTGGATAGTTTTTATTTATTTAAAAATATGTGTTTGATTGATTTAAACACAATCGTCAATGATAATATCTCGTTAATACTGAAAAAATAAATGGTAGTACAACTGGAACTTTTGATATACAAATTATAATATATAGCAAAGAATAAAAGTTACTAAAATGAATATTTTCAGGTATATTATAATATGTAATATACACGTACTAAATACTATAGTGAACTACAACAATTATTGTATAACGAAATATATACAATATTGGTTAAAAGCAAAAAGAAGGAGATTTATCATTTGTTGTTTTTTATAGCCGTTGTCGCATCCTAATACTCATAAATTACACCCGGGAGCAGTAAAGAAGACAGTTGGGGTCCAGCCAATAGTGTCGCGGTGCGTCGTCGCTGTTGCCATATCACCACACTCCTGAGATCAAACATCTTGTTTTGTAATATTCTCATAATATTTGTCTTTTCTAGTTTTGAATTGGAAAATCCTCTTAGCTTTTTTCACAAATTCTTCATTCGGCTCAACATTACCAATGATAAATTATAAATAACAGGAAGTATGAATAATCATTACAATACATGAAAAATACAGTACATAATAATATTTCAAGGCTTTAAGACACCATTGGTATGTAGTTGTTTCATGTCATTTTGTATCAGAATAATATAAAATTTTGAATTTATAACTAATATGAAAATGTTATTTTAATTTTTTGTACTACTCTAGTCTGGCAATACAAGATGACAAATATTAAAGTTATAACCCGTTTTACGTGAAAATGTAGCGTGGAGATATAGAGTAATATGAAAATAATGATATAATAACCGATGTTATCCTTTCAGACTCATTTTTATAGAGCATATGATTAAGAACAGCTGTCATATTTTTCGTAGTGCCAATCCTAAGGATTTAATACGTGAGTCGAGCTCTGTGTCTATCACAGGAGAGGGCAGTTTGGCAACGCAGCATATCTCTGATTGGTTGAGGCTAAGTGGAGGCCACGCCCTCAACTGTCTTCTTTGGTGTATTTATAGGAATTTCTGAAACTACTATGATGAAACCAGCCTCTCCTTCTACACTAGGATAAATACAAATAAGTAGATTCGTTAAAAACCACTTCACAATTAATTGTAATTGTTTTTTTTAGTCAGGTGGGAATCTAAACGTTTTTCCGTACATAATTATTTGATATTTAACGCTGTATACATTGCTAAGATGAATGCATAATTGTAAACATTTTCATCAATGTGAATACTCACTTGCATGTTATAAGGGGGTTTATTTATTTATTCTTCCAACAGAACTACACCAGTAGTACAATTAAATATGTTAAACAAAGAATATTAACTATTAATAACACTAATAATATTTACTTATATAATTAAATAACAAACCGTGTTAAAAATAAATAATCAACAAATCAATGCATAAGTAAGTAATATAAGTTAGTTAAGAATCAACGAAATGATAAAAAAGGCAAAGAAAATAATAAATATCAAAACAAAAAAAAGAAATAAATTTGGGATTTGTGATAAGAAACAAAGTTATAACAAAATTTGACAAATATGCAAAAAATAATATTTAACCAGCAACGTGCAAGAAAAGATAAATATTCAGATACATGCATAAACATAAAAAATAATCAACAACAATCTTAAATATCAAAATAATTACAAATAAACATTAACACTTGTGAATACGTTACTACATTCGCTACATACATACTAGAGTGACGAGTGGGTGTGTGAGTGTGAGTGAGTGTGTGTGTGAGTGTGTGTCCCTTTGGTTTTAAATTGTATACATTTATACAGAATTCTAGTTCTATTGTCTGAAACAAATCTTTTTTTAATTTTTTCATTGTGTTCATTGTGTTGAAGATTAGTTACAATAAATTGCGACTCAAGATCTGGAGTAATAAACACACTTAATGAATCAAACCAACTTTCGCAATGGATCAGGTTATCAACATGATGAAATTAATGAAAATCGTAAAAATAGTTGCACATTAAATACCCAAACACAGCCCTGTTCCCAATACACCTTGGCTGCAAACTTTCTTCACTCCGTATTGGTTACATTCCTGTGACAATACTTGTTCACTCAAACAAATTACAACAGGCAGAATATAAATCTATCTAATACTAGGTAGTATATGCCACTTCACGTGTCGTATAGTAGGTTACACTAAGGTTCAATGCAAAGATACAATTCTATAACTCAGATCATTACTGAAAGATGGAATGACAAATAATCATTGGGGGGAAAATTAGGGGTGGAGGTATTCTTTACACCCTCAGGCAAACAAAAGAGAAATTGCGTCAGCCTACTGAATGTTTTACTTCTACGACGCTCTGCCAAATTCCATGGTTAAACATGCACCATCATAGAATTATTTTTTGTCTATGTAGAAAAAAGTTTCATGCATAATCTATTATTGGTGTATTGATTTCATTTACAAGTTTATTTCTTCTGTTATTTTTTTCGTTGCTATTATGGGATCTATAGAAATAACAATAAGACCAAATGTAAAACATATTCCCCAATGCTCAGACTAATCCCATGGAATGATATGCAACAACATATAACACAATTTTCCTCATATAAAAACGAAGTTTCACGAATAATTTCAATACTATAGATGAGTTCGTTTTCGAGATATGATGCCGACAGACATAAATTAAATTCAAACTCCACGAGTGTTAGTCATCACTAAAGCTCATTCACTATCAGTTTTTGTGCAAGTGTTATAGTTAAAATACATCATTTTTTTTTATGCTCACATTACTGTTAAATAAAGTATTATTATTTACACATTCATTTCAAAAATTTTCCGTCAGAATATATTAAGAAAAGTAGTCCGCCTAACTAACCACATTTCCAGACCACGTCAACTGTAAGCCAGTCTGTGGTCCGTCCCAGATTGGCCAGTGAGTGGAGCCCTAACAATGTGAGCAATTATCTAGTCTTAAATTTAAATATTGATAGTGAATTTCCAGTTAGGTTTTTGAGAGTAAATGTAATTAATTATGATCACGTAATGCAATTAATTTTAATCGGTAATAAGGTGGTGATGCGGAATCGAACACAGTCAATCTTCTGTTTCGGCTACCATTGTTTATTTAAATTTTGAAAACCGTCACACTACTGTAACCATAAACATTTATATAGCACACACCCATCGATTGAGTATTTTTTTTTAAATTCCTCTCAGTATATGTATTAGTACTTAACCTACTTTTTTATTTTGATATCTGATAAAAATTGATTTCCTTGACCAGCAATAAATCAGTTACCATACTTGTATGCATTTGACCCCAAGAAGGAAATATTCTATAAGACTCCTATCTAAATACCGTATTTTCCACGATGCAAAAACTTTAGTTGTTTTCTGCAGTTTTATTGAAAAGACAAAATATACCGGCGATTAAATTACCAACCGCAAAAAGTATCAAAGGTATCACGTGTATATCAAATTGTATTTATTCCTGGCTGATAGGTTTTAATTTAGCTCCTCTACACCGTATAAGTCCTCACATCACGAGCTGGGTTGTTTGAACTGATACTTTCCAGGCGGAAACTTTAATTCCAATAACAGTTTCAGTTTGTTGAACTCTAAAAAGATTATTGCTTCTTTTGCTCTTGTATACATTCAGATTTTCTGTAAATTTTAATTAATCTCCAGAAGATGTTGCACTATACAGGATGTAACAAAGCTTTACAGGATTACACAAACATTAGGATATCGTTCTATGGATAAAGAAGAGCTAAAAAGTAAATGTAACCAATAGTCTACATATTTCTGTTTACCGTCTGTCTGTTTTTATTTGTTCTTAGTTATTATTTTGTTAATTCAGAAACTATTTTAGATAAAAACACAAATTTGGTACAATTATTTTACTTGTAGTCTCAAAACAAAAGACAAATTAATATTATATTATCATATCACGTTTCAAGATGATGGATGGTTATGTTTAGAAAGAGTAATACTGTAAATAATAATAATATTATGAAAATTTCTAATGAATAACAAAATGTGCTATAATTAGTTACAACCATTTTGACAAATAAAACATAAGAAATCGGCCCAAAAATATGTATGTAAGCTTTTACCGTTGTAATGTATCGCAAAGTGTTTATTGTTGACATGTCTACGGCATCATAAACATATTTTACATTGTAGTGTATTTTTATGATCATTAACATACACCCTAAACAACCATAAAGAGAGTGTGTGTAGAAAGTTTTGTCATACCCTATTTATAAGTAGGTATATCTAACATAATGAAAAAATAAGCCATTTTAGTTTAAGCTGATTCCAAAACGCACTAATCGACAACATTGAGCTGCTTCTTCCCTAAATTAATCATATTTAACTGGAACATTGCGCTGTCAAGGCAAAAAGGTTAAACAACATGTATGTGCAGACTTTTCTACTTTATTTTATAAATTGGCACGAGGCAATAAAATATGAAAAAGAATCAAATGGAATATTGCCTAAAAGAGCTTTGTTTTCTATATCTGTATCTGAGGAAACATTATGGGAAAAAATAAATTTTTAAGTATTCTACAGCACTGAAATTCGGCCCACACATTTTTAAGTAGATTGTAAAAATATATCCTGCCATGCATCATTTTTAATTCGTAACAATTTAAATTTTTTACTACCTGATTTAATGGAAACAAAATATTTACTAATACACAGTAAATAAATAAAAATCTGCGCAAATTATACAAAACTAGTAAAGTCATTTGCCAAATTATTTTAAATATTTACTGAGCTGTGATACATTACGTAAATAATCTTATTGTATTGGAGGGCACTATTTTTAAACGTGTTTCGAATAAAATCTAAATTCTGTGCCAGCTGCGTAAAGAGTGTTAAGTCCAAAAACATAGTTTTTTGAGATATTCACGTTTGAAGTTTTCAGTAAATCTGAAACCTACACTTTTTAATAGTTTGTGGACATTTTTACTCCTACAGACCTCCTATTTTCATTAAAATATTTGTTTGTTGTATTACCTTAAAAGGTACTATACTTCAAAATAACATAACAACATATTCTTTTTATTAGAAAAAAATGTAAAACTTTTTTTGACTTGGACTTAACACGGTTTACACTAATTGCAGGGAATTAACTTATTTTACACTAGAAGAAAGCTGCGATTTGAAACAGTAAACTTTTATTACACTGTCTTTAAATATTTCAATTGTTTTTAGGGTTAAAAAAACAAACTTTAAGTAGTATATTGTTTAATTAATTCAAAGGCTAGATTAAATATTTATACAAACAAAATTTTACTCTGGCAAACAATTCATTACATCTCCTTTTAAAAACTTATACATTGAAATGGTTGATTGGGGTCCAAGGAAGTTTTGTAGAAAATAATTCCAGGTTCACTTTTTTTAGGTACTTCAACCACTGCACATTCCTCCAATTGAAACTGTTTCCTACAACAACTTGCTTGCGCTGCTGGAGATCACTTTTGAAAAGCTTAGCAAAGTCAAAAAAGTCTTTCTTTTTCATTCATATCCTTTACAATAAAAGGATGCTTTGATCCGGTATTTCGTATAAGCTGGCTCCAATCGTGAGGGTGGTGAATGTTTCCGTGAAAGGTTTTTTTTACGTTTTTCAATTAGAGCGTGAGATGTGTCACACTCCATGTGCGTATGCCCAGGTATAAAAAATTTATGGTTGATTTCTTTTAGTCCTGGCGAATTTTGTAGGGCCACCATACACATAGCAGCTATGTGTGTGTTTTTGTTCTGGCCCCCCACATGTTTCTGTGTACATTGTCAAACATGTCACATCAGGTTTTGTAGCTTCCGAAATGAACGAATAGATACATGAACCCACTTCATTGGCACCTCTACCAGCTATACCTTCATGCCAAAGGTAGCAGTAAGTTAAGCCTTTCAGTGCAGTCGTAGACTGTTAGGTTGAAAGTCCAAAGTTGGCGTTTATAGAAAGCCACAGAAGATTGTGAACTAGAGGAGTTGGCAGGCATTGCTGCAAATCAAATGTCACTGTTTTAGTGGTATGGTCAACTTTTGATTTTTCTTTATCTAACTGTTTAGATTTCATATGCAAACTCTGCATCTTCAAGGCGGCAATTTTTTTTCTTTTAAATACGCCCCTTTTTCATCTTCCGAAGAAAATTTTGAACAAGTGTCTATTTTGGGTTTTTTTTAAGTTCAAGTTATGGAACTCCTCACGAAATTTTGTGAACTCACTGGATTAGTACTGGCTTCGGGTAAAGTGGTTTTGTATTCTTCATACAATGCTGTTATTATCAAAAAATGGAGCGACAAATTCTTTACCACAATCTCGTCTCGAATAGTGGCTTTCGTAAGCTAGAATTTTAAGAAGAAAGTCACGTACCTTGTCTTTGTCTTCTTGAGCTAAAGTGGTTTTTTGAAAATTTTCTCTAGCATCTGGTTGGATTAAGCCTGAAGAAGACGCCCTTTTTTTTATTAACTACAGTCTCCAGCATCCGTCGATTTTCACCAAATACTTTTAAGAAAACAACTTTTACAAACAATTTCTTTGTTACCTTCAACTTCAACATGGTACTTGACGGTAGCCATTCTAACTTTATCACTGTCATCTTTCCTTTCCCTTTTTCTTTTAGGTTCACCTCTATCAAGGCTACTATGTAATTACATCTTTTGTTGTAGTCATTCATTTTCCAGTAGTCTTCAAACACTGCTTCACGGACATTGTCTGGTATTTTTTCAGCACACTTGTTTCTGCATAAATCTAAACTTTCCGACTTTCTTGCTTTTACTACTTTTCCTTTGTTTGTTTTATACTCCAAACCTTGATTTCTTAAATTTTTTCCTTCATTTCGGCTTTCATTTTTCAAACCTCTTTGTCTCAATTTTCCACTTTTAGTAAGTGGAGTTTCATTTTATTTCTATAAAAGTCTCTTCAAGGCCTCCATGATCGGACTGAATATCGCTAGCCTCTTCAGCTGCTCGAGGTAAAGTTTTTTCTTCAGTTGGTCGGATGTTTCTAAATTAAACACCTTAGCCGGAAGTAGTTCAGTGTAAGTCTTACTCACCATCTTTTTTTTTCTCTTACAAAAAAATTGTGTTTCATCTCCTGACAATCCTCTATCTGGTCTTCGTCCGGATTGTAGTCTCTGTCTACATCTGAGTCATCAGAATTAAATAGATCCATAAGTTCAGGTGGCAAGCTTGGGGCAGGACTTGAGTCTGAAAAAATACAATAAAGTGTCTGTTAATTTTAGATTTACTTACTCATTTTAAGTTGATTTTTTAAAATTATTTCACTTGTAAAAAATTACATACTATTAAATCTTTAATTTATAGCCTAATGATTAAAATTTAAATTAAATCGGAATTATTCAGATGGCAAAAAGTATACGACCACCACGTGGTTCCGAATCCCGGACCATGAGACTGTGAGCCTAAAACGCTACCCCTGAGCCAAACTTGCATGTTGAAATAGTTCAACGATAGACAATCTAGACTTATACAATGCAAAAAAATATGAACAATGTTGGGGGAATTCCATTACATTAGACAAACTATTCTTTATGTACAGTACAGTAAATACTATATACGTATTTCAAGAGAAAAGAATGAAACAAATGTTTTAATGATAACTTCAATGAAAATTTTACTTTATATTGCATAATTTCTGAACAATTAACTGGTTGTTTATTGTAAAAAAGTCATCAGCAATTTAATTATTTTACATTAATTTATAATAACAAAATACTTACCTTTGCTTTCTTTATCTGGTTTGAAGTTGTCATCTGTGCTTTTACCTGCACCACATATTTCCAAAATCCTCTTAGATCTTGATGACATGATGGTAAACTAACTTGTACACTACACTTCACATTAACCAACAAACTATTAGGTAATGATTATTATTATGTGCTTGTTTTCCAGAGTAATGGTCAATACAACTACTGAAAACTAAAGTAGTCAAATCAGGCTTTAAACAGTGTAAAGTGTGTAACTTAATAAATAAATTAGTGAAGAGTGCGTTAAGTCACAAATTGCTTGGACTTAACACACTAAACACAAATAGACCTTAAGCAGTATAGTTTGAGTAAAATGTGACCATGGACTAAACACACTTTACACAATCAAAATTGTTCACTTTTTACTTATACCATTGGCGCACAAGTGAATAACTTGTTTATTATGTGAAATTGGACTTATCACCCTATACACAAACGTAGATATCATTGTTCTGCATGCGGGTGTAGCAATAACTCATTTTGACCAATTTTGGACTTAACACTCTTTACGCAGCTGGCACAGAATTAGTCGTTTAGTATTGCTTGCAAAACGAAAACTGACCTTCGGAAATTCTAAAGGGATAATTTAGCTACATCCAATTCTATCCAAAACGTACTCAGATGGTTTGATTACAGTGTTACCAACTTTGTAACACCAATAAACTAAAAATTGAATCCATACGTGGATCGTACAAAGCTTACAGGGAAAATATGGCAGATTGGTACTTCGAGTAAAATACTATTTATGACCAAGCCCAAAAAGCCCATTACAATAAACATAGGTCAGCGCGTACAATGGGCATCTGCCCGATGTGTCATCATTTCTCTTCCATATGTCAAGTTTACAGGTCCAATCTATCACTTTCATCCTTAATGTATCGTTCATCCTTTGCCACCAAGGACTAATTCGAGTTTAACCCACTGCAGTGTTTTACATGGAATACGTTATAATAAAAAAAGCTTGCATATATCTCCAAAACAATTTAAGAAGTAAAATCAATAGATTTGATACTCAATATATGCATATATACACATGTATATGTATTATGTAACTTCAAAAAAGAGTTATTAGGCTTTGCTCTCCTTGTGTAATGATGTGACCACTTATGTATTTTACACAACACAAAACTTGTAGTCTAAGAAATCTAATTTTAAAGTGTAGGTGTCAAACAAGGGACTTTGGATTGATTACCTAACATTTTAAAATACATTCAAGCATACCTAGATCGTCCAGACATGGATTTTTTTAAACTTTAATTTATTTGCTTGGGAATTCCAATTATAGAGCGGTCTAAGACGTGAGACTATGAATTTTTTAGTAAAAGAGGATAAGGCGATCCCCCTTTTATACCTTATTGTTCTCGTCCTCATGGAGCACTGACCTGTGTCAGGATCTTATCAAACAGAATAAGTATTAAGATCGTATCACAGACAGCATTTGAACCTGCAGAGACAGAATATGTTCAATTCCTGCCTTTGACACTTGTTTTAGTACCATTGATTATATTGTATCAACTCTGCTCCTTATTATGTTTGATAAGATCCTCGAACAGGTCAGCGGTCCATGAGGATGGGTAGAATAAGGCTTGAAAGAGGATCGTTCTCTTTTTTGAAGGAAGGTAAGTTATTTGATTGAAGTTCTTCATTGATGATAAAATATCTTAATCCTGAAGAAAACGTAATTTTATGGACATTGTACTGTTTAGTGAAACAGGAAACCATTAACACTGATGTCCGGAAAAATCTTGTTCCTTCACGATCATTCCGTATTAAAGACATATTTTAAAATATAGTTTGAATTCTAACAAATCTATAAAAATTTCCATCAATATGTACCACTGTATAAGACCCGGCCTTTTGAAAACTTAGTTGTTTTTCTCTTGATAATTAATAAAACCCTGAAATATAACGTTAAACAAGTATCAGACGTGAAAATCAAGGAAGTAAACATAAACGCTCTGCAGTCAAAAGTTGCAAGAAATCCTTTTTCCTCAAAATGTTTTTGATAACTATTCTTATGAAAAGGTAGAATAAACAAAACGTACTGCGTAACATTTAACAAATTTACATGCTCAATAGTAAAGAAAATATAAGGTATCTTTTTGGCAATTCCCAAATCTTCGTGTTAGACTGCTTTGACTACGATGGTAAATATCCATTGTCTCTTATGTTGTTAAGTAATAACTTAGAAAAGATGACTGCGTAATGCACTGGGGTAATTAAAACAAAAAAGTGAACAGTTGTCAAACTAGAAATGTATTTTAGAACAAATACTTAAACTATAATTTGTAAACACAAATAAACGAAAATCATTTCTTCGTTTGGATTAAATATAGCCGGTCTATTTTCTTACCTAATTTATAAAAATAGTTATGAATATTAAATATTTTTCTTGAACTTCATTACAAACATTAAATTAACAAATTTAGTAAAGATGTTCAGAAAGTTCTTTGCGATTGTAACAACTAAAACCGTTTGATTTCCTATTCTTATAAACTTATGTGAACTCTAGGCTCAAACAGCGAAATGAGAAATTTTTATTATGCATAAAGCTGTATATTATTCTGGCTATATTTAAATACTTCAGTTCACAAACATGAAAATGATCTTATTTAACTGATGAAGTTTGAGATCTCTTTAAATACATTTCAACTCTAGTTTTGAATGGAGAAACAAAAGGCTTTATCTCTGTGTGTACAGATTTAAAAAAAATATATTACTACAGAGTACTTTTCTTTATTGTTTACTATTTTAAATTATATTAGTCTTATACGCATATGTTTAAATAAAAATGTAGGTGTATTAAAAATGTGCAGCGGAAAGAAAGTACTTTAAACACCAATATAAAACAATCATGGATTTAACCACTGTCTGGTTTTGTTGGTTTGTATTTTGGAACATTTTGGAGTGGGGGTAGTGGTACTATTACAATGGTGAAATGGAAATAAAGTAATTAAAACACCAATATGAAACAATCATGGATGTAACCAATGTCTGGTTTTGTTGGTTTGTATTTGGGAACATTGTGGGGTGGGGGTAGTGGTACTATTACAATGGTGTAATGGAAATAAAGTAATTAAAAGACCAATATCAAGTAATCATGGATGTAACCAATGTCTGGTTTTGTTGGTTTGTAGTTGATAACTTTGTGGGGGGTAAAGCTGTCATCGGCAAACATATCACAGAACAAGACCAGTCTCGCTACAATCCTGTAGATGATGTATTTGAGCTTTTTATTGCTTTCATAACTACTTTTTTTCCTTTATCTTTAATTCACTTGTCAATTATAAGTGCAAAGAAACGCTTTTTACGCTTGTTTTGCAGGTATGCCATTACCATTCTAATTCTTGGAGGTTTTGGTAGTTTTTAGCAGATTTAGCCAAAAGCATTATAACTGTAACTGTAGTTCATTACTCACGTAAAAAAATATATTGTTCAGCCTCATACTTTCTTCATCAATATATTCTTTTCATTCGGATTATTAACAAGGTGAAGCGGTAACCAGACTTCAGGAGACTTCACGTCTGCCCCAAACGAGTTAACGTTATTATAGCCCTGATAGCGACTTCCTAGAACTATAGACATTATTCCTAATGATTTCTAATGGACCTAGGAAGACCATTTTCATTTTAGATTAAGAGTTGGATTTTCAAAAATGTTCACAAACTTCAAGTTTTCTCGTTAACATTTATCGTGTGTAAAGAGAAATAAATAGGCAGAAATCTGCTTTCCATATCGACTGATGGGAGAGAAACTTCGCTAAATACTCAGCCAATTAAACTCCGTAGTGGTTAAGTTCAAATATATTGAAAACTCTTAAAAGTACAAACTAAGATTTTACAATAATATAAAATATAAAATAAATGTATTTTAAAATATTTCTTTGTAGATAGGTAAGTACAAAGACAGAAAGACCAAGTTCACTTGCGTCTACAAAGCCATGAAAATTATGAAAAACTTTGACTAGCATTTATTTGTTGATTTCCAGGGGTATTCCCTCCATTTCAAGAACACTATACGTATTATTTAAAGTACTAGACTTTAAATTAAACACTGTTGTTCAGTTTTATGCTAGATGCCATATTGTAAACTCCTAGCTCTGACGCAAAGCTTGCTAAGCATTGATATTATAATTTAAGGAATTGCAATAAAGTAAGTTAATAACAACTTTTGAACTACCATACTCCGTTCATCATCATTAATCTCAGTCAACATATAATTACATTGAATGTTAAGCTAAAATATTAACGTTATGTATGAAGGTAACCAGTCCAACAAAGTAACTTCATTACATGTGTTATTATTACACATATTACATATGTGTTAATATCGTATGATAACCTTCACACTAGACCCTTTTTACTAATTTGGTTCATTCAGTCTAACCTCATTGCCAACACGGTTGCCCATAAGGGTAATGCAATCAGCAACTGGCGTTATAGGCTTCGATAAACACTCATCCAACAAATATTTACCTCTGAGTATGAACTAACTAGACCCTTACATTTCTGTTCCCCTACGCATACTCGAACACTTCATAAAACCTGCGATATCTTACTCGCTACGTCCACTTCACTTTATGTTGTAACATGAAGTATTTCGGAGTCTTCATACGTTCAGCTAAACAAATTTCCTTGTGTTGCCCCTAGGTTTTACATCAGGCCAGACCAGGGTCTGAATCAGGCCTGTCAAGTTAAATCAAGTATTTCAAAAACAAAACTGATCACTTGCTAATTTACTACTCGATCAGGCTAGATCATTATTTATACCAGATCTGCTTCAGCAGTAAATTCAATTTATTCAATTCTAGTTAGTTTTAACCACAATCTTTAAATCCCTAATTTAACCTGATTAGATATTTTTCATCGTTCAGTGACGCAAATAATCAGTAACACTACGTTTCGAGATTAGTAATCTGGCCCCTTCCTCTGATAACTTTCTTTGAAGTTACTCAATTTTTCTTTTACTGAACGTTGGCAATGTACCAAAAATCCTATTTCCTTCACAATCCTTCAATCTTCAGAAACAAACTTCAAACAAATAACTGATTAGATAGACAGCTCGTTATCCAACTTTTTCAAAACCTGGTCAGAATTGATACCTCAACTCTCTACTAAATCTTAATTAACAAAATAAATGTGTTATGCTTCTGTAAAAGAATACAACGTGTAAAACATTGCATGTGTATTTCATAGGAGAAAAAGACATAATGTTATTCTAAACCATAATCTTTTTCAAGTATAATGAAATCCATTTTGAAACATATGGCCTGATATTTAGGCTGAATAATATTTGAATTATTACTTACAAATGCTTACAAAAGAAAACAAATATAATAAAGTAATGTAGATGAAAATTTATTTCGTTATAAACACTTTTTTACTGTGGTAGCCTGTATAATATGCTTGTTTGAAGCTATAACAAATCTATTTGCAAACTAAAAGAATATAAACATATCTAAATAATCGTCATATATACATTATAACTATGTTTTACATAATGTGAAGTAATGGTTTTCTTAATTAACTTAACTTGTGTTGTAAAAAATTGTCAGAAAGGCTGGAGTGTCCTGAAACTCGAGGATGCTGATACGGCCTCTTAACATTCATTATTCAATAACAGTCTCTGAAACATAATAATTTTTTCAAATAATATACAAGCAAACTTTCGTAAACACTTGAATGAATGAGCGGTAAATTTTGCAGTATTAAAAACGTTTGTACCATGATACAAGACAATGTTTACCATTAATCTCGATTTCAGTTTATTTCAGTTTTAAAGGAATAACAATAATAAATTTGTTGTGTTTAGATTCAATTATTAAGGACCTTAGAGTCCAGGATAGTCATAGATCCGAAGTCCACTTTGCATAGTTGTAGCAAACAACCTAGTTTTTTTATAAAATCGACAGAGAAATTCCTTTAGAAGGAATTAAATCGTCATATATTTGTTTGAGCGTAAATTGGAGGACTAGAAATGTCAACCAATAACTTTCTCCAGATCATATATTTTATATTGAAACACTTGAAACGATCGTCAGACACATATTACATTATGGTTACATCACCATCACCCAACGAGATACAAAGAATGAGATTCCATTTTCAGCTAAATACTAGGTCTTCCTATGTCTGGATGATGATAATTTAAACTTTTATTTATATCTCGAACGGTTAGTTTTAAGTTTTTCAAAATAAAAAAAATACCTGAGACAGAATGTTCCTTTCACATTAAACCCTCATCAAAACGTGAAGGTTTGTTTCCGTTTGATATTGTTTAGTTCGTATAATGTCGTTTACTCCTTTCAATACCCTCCTGTGTCGATTTGCAGAAAACACTAAATCTGATGACGTCGGATATATATTTATAAGATGAATTTCTATATCGATTTCACAAAACATTAAGTTGTGCACTTAAACCATACAAATTGACCTCTACCTCCTCGACTAATACATATAAATTCATGCTTCATGTAGTTTTCACTGTACTTGTTATGTTGTGGTGGAAAAGCTGAATCCATAGCTTAATCATAGTGATAATAGTTCTTTTTTGTTCCTATAAAAAAATGTATAACTTACGCACGACTGAAAAGTTACTGTGGTCGAAAAGAGTCAGATACGATCGATTGAATTCACTTCCGCTTTAATTTATTTACAGTTCCTCAGTTGAGTTTATGTTGTTGCACTGACCTAGAAAATAAAAACACAAGTGGATTCTGTAATCTAACTTAGTTTTAAAAGCCTTTATTTGAGGTTTCTGATGTTTCTACTGGTATAGTTAATATGGATTTTTTCCACGGTAAACAAAAAATGTGAATGCGTAAGCTAAATGGACCACTTTACACAAATGAATCTACTTCCGTCGCTTGCATTCTGCTTCATATAATTGGAAGAGTGTGCCATCCCTTTGCTTTTCCTTTAACTACAGTAAACTTTTTAAGGGATACAACCAATTTCGATAACCTTATGTGCAAAACACTCACAGCTTTGTTTATCAAGGTGGATTTTACATCATCGTTTAACCATTCTTTTCAACGCATTCAATGGTTTATTCGCCACTGGTTTAATCTAAAATAACAATTAGATAATAACTTTGTCTTTCCAATCTGTATAACATTACTGACCAATCACTGGACAATTATTCAATATTTTCTCAAATATAACATACAATGGTCCTGCAACTTTGGTGAACTTCATCTGAAAGTGTCTACAGATATTTAGGGTCGGTTAACTTTTGATTGCATTTTGTAAATATTATAATTATTTTCCAGAATTATCAAATGTTCTAAAACGTTTTCCCAGTGTGTCACACATTTAAAAGCTTCGTTGGACTTTTACAAACATTTCAAAACCAAAATTAGCCAAATCGGTCCAGCTTGTTCAATATCGCTTGTTGCATCACGTATATTTGAAATTTAAAAAAGCAAAAAGAAAGCTATATTTCATTTCATATAATTTATTACATGATCATTAAATAGAACATTGTAAAAAATATAATGCACTTCCAGTTATTGAAGGAAGTACAGTAATATGTGAAAACATAAAAAATGTACATGCAGTTAGTTTATAGTGGTTGAGTAAATGGTACAATTTTATATGTTATATGTTACAATTGGTTTATTCAATTTATTACAATTATACAATTTAATTTAATTCAAGCACATTTAATATCGAAACTTTTTAGTATAAAGGGGCTGGATAACCCCGGTTTAATGTAGCTGAACATTTTATATTGGCAAATGATTGGGATAAACTGGACCAGCTAAAGATGTCATAAAAATTTATTTTTGATACTATAAAGTCAATCTATGTTATAACTTTTAAACTGCAAAAGTATGTCTTTCATAAATACAAAGATCACAATTTAGTTTGTTCTACTATCCAGTTTGCACAGTTTTCTGATAGTGTAAATAGTCCCAAGGTCAAAGGCAGCCTGTAAACCGATTGTTACAATAGTTACTGGCACTTGTGTTTTACATGTAGCCTGTCAGTTGTCGCATTTTTATGCTTATCTTCATTTAGATGTACATACACTCCGGGTTTGGTCCCCAGCTGTAGGGTCCCCACGGTGATCCTCTGAACCCTCAGGACTACTTACGTCCCACGAGAAGGTCCAAGCGCACTCATTGATTGTCTCGGTTTACAACACGAATGTCAACAGCCGACCCATATAATGTTATGTCTATGATTATATTAATCAGAATAATTGGATATTGTCCATACAATTCTTACGTCGCAATCAAAATAAGAGCAGGAGGTCCACTGTTTATTTCTATTTATTTATTAAGCCCTCGATTAAAAAAAAACATTGGAAATTTCATGACTACATGAAAATATGATATGTTATGATTTCATATATTTTATTACAAGAAGTACTTTGAGAAGCCTTTGAGAAGTGAAAATTAGTAAAAGAAGGAATTTAGGAACAACATTGATTTTTAAATATTATTTGTAAAATAAATTGTAATAATAAAATGTACTAAGCTTTCAAAGCGTGGAATAAACAGTGTTTTATTTTTATATCTTTATTAAAGATCAATTTTAACAGCTTCTATTCCATAATTTTTCGGAATATTACCATACCGAAATCCAAAACAAGTTGTTGCCTTATGTAGTGTAGTAGTTGTATCCTAATGCAATTCAGCATCCAAGGATATTTGATAGCCTGTTTATTTCTACTATAAGTAACTAATGTTTTATATCCTGAAGTTGCCGCTAAGCGTCAGCGTGTATTGGTATTCTTTCAGTGGGAGAAGCGTTAGATACGATGACTTTTAGGAATTTTAAAAAAATACAATATTAATAAACTAATTTCCTAATGTTATACTATTTTTTCGAGCCTCATACTTTAGAATATTAAATTATGTATGTTAGACCCTTGTACAGTAAGTCACGGATTTGTAACTAAGCACCTTAGGTGTAGCACTACAATACGTAAAGCCTCTATTCCACTTAATCTCAAAATATTTTGGACAATTACAACAATTAAAAATTAAAATGATGCTTTAAAATACAATCCATTTGCTTTCAAGATAATTTATGTTTTTTTTAATACCATTTAATGTGTCTTTTCGATAAAACTTTATCGCTACATCAAGTTGCAGAATTTAGTTAGAAATCAGCAGAATTTTGTTCCAGGAAAATGTTGTACACAAGTTCTTGTAGAGAAATAATATTTTCAATAAATAATTCCACAACATTTATATTAATGGTACGATTCAATTATTTACTTTGTGTTCAATCGAGTAATACATATTATGTTAAGCACAATATTTAACGTAAAATGACGTGCTTATTAAGGACAATGTTTCTTGTGCAACGTCAAACACAACATTACAGCTTTATTTTTTTATTTATTAAAAGTTAAACCTATACACTGATATAGGTCTGATCGGAATCTGATGATTCAGAACATAGAAGTGTATTTGATAGAAACACTTTGCAATCAAAGGTATCAATACAGCGTAAAGCATTTTATCCCTCTGGAATTTATTAACTTGACAAAGAACCTTCAGTTAGGTGGAAACTTTATATTGCTCTGTACAAACAAAGCTAAAACGAAATAGAATAGCTCGCTCGAGGGTTTCCCCAATGATTGGCAAATGGCACTGCTTTATAGAAACTCGATTTAGACAGCATAACTGTTCTGATAGCAGACATGCATTTCTATTCCATCATGTACTAATTTCTTTTTATCATACTGTACAAACAACAGCTGTAACTTGACTCTATGGCTATGTAATATTACTGTTTGATAAAACTTTTACAGTAAATAAACTCTGTAATTATGAAATAATATCAATACAGAAAGTTGCTTCTTTTATTTAAAGCTAAATTTAATGCGCTTTCTGAATAGAAATCAATTTATTTTTAATCCTTTTGGAAAAATCGGGTGCTTTTTGATTGAACGGAATCCACTCATACAGTACACTGTGGGCTGTTTCAACCAAGGAATTCAACCAAAAATCTGAGTTTGCTCAACATGTTAGTTAATGTCATTTTCTGCATGAATTCTACAGAATGAGACTCCTTGGACGTCAAAATCTGGAGAGAAATAGATCTAACTAGACTAGATTTCATAATTCTAAACATAATCTTGCTAGACGAAAAGGTACGATGATCCCTTTGGTTGGCGTGTCGGGACATTGAATATCCTTACCTTCAAACTGTAACGATTTTAAAGCCATAAAAGAAACTTTTATAGTTACTTCCTCCGAATTTCCTTAATTTGTTCTCTTGATACTCAAAATCCAAACAGAAGAAATATACGATTTCAACACGTATTTCTCAAGGTGTAGAAAAACGTGTCAACGTGGGACGTAGCTCGTGTTATTCAGGAACTAAATGCGAAACAGACATGTGATGCCAATGGCATGTCACTTTGGCTACTCAAGTGTTACTTCAGGTATATACTGAGACCATTCACAAAATTAATACATTTGTCTTTTGAAACAGGAAATTTTCGATCTTCTCTGAAAACAGCTAGAGTCATTCCGATCTTCAACAAGAACGTCCTTAACTAACGAGCAATTATCACCAGATTTAAATTCTTCCAGTGTTCAGCAACATTTTTGAAAATCTATTATGCGAAAAACTTGAAATTTTTCTAGAAAAGAACGAAATTCTGGCCTTCTGGGCGATCTGTCAATAGGTTGAAAAGGCGGGAACATGTACTAAGTATATTCCTCGACCTTTCTAAAGCATTTGACTCTGTGCATCGTGACACACTGTGTTAACACCTGTTGGAGAAATGTCACATCAGGGGACTCCCACGCCTATGGCTCACTTATTACCTGAAAGATGAAGACCAGTTCGTGGAGATCTCAATATTGTCTTAAACAAGATTAAGATAGCTCATGGTATCTCCCAAGGCTCTATTCTTGGGCCTGTTTTTTCCTGATTTACGTCTGCAGATTGAATTCTGTAATCCAACACGGATATCTGATCCAATATGTTGAAGACACTACATTCTGTTTTCAAAGCAAATCACCAAAACATTTTGGAAATCATAGCATTTATGGAACTAAAACCCGTGCATTCAGTATTTCACTAAACTGAATTTGATAATAAACTAGTCAAAGTCAAGTGTCGTAAGCTTTTGCCTTCGACAAAACGAACATGCAGAAAAGCCAGCTGTCTTTCTGGATAATTTTCTTCTGAAAGAAAATAACTCCATAAAGTGTCTAGGCATGTTTCTTGATAGAGGATTGATCTAGAACGATCACTTTGAGAGCATATGTGATAGAGTTTCCTCAGGCATTTATACCCTACGCCACTTACCAAAATTATGTTCGCGCAAAACTTTTTAAAATTGCCTACTAAGGCCTCATCTATTTTCATTTTGCGTATGGATTGAAATCATAGATAAGTGGTGCCAAAGTAAATAAATTGTGTATTCAGACTTCAAAACATATTAGTAAGCGTTATTGGCATTCTGAATTACAGAAATTCGTGCAAGGGAACTTTTGGGGAGTTGAGATATAAAATCTTTTCCTTGCCTGTATATGTATGAGGACGATCATGTACTGCAGAGCAGGGTGCGCCCTGATACGTATCGGGGATGTTCACCATTACGTCACTACAGACAGAAACAACTTTAGAACAGTTCAGATTTCCGTTGTCTAAACATTTTACCGCAGCAAGTTGGTGTCAGATTAATCAAGAATATCCCGGAAGGTATAACAAACTGCGAAAACCCAAATCAGTTTAAAACTCGTCTCAAACACCTGTTGGTATCAAAATCGTTTTACTCCGTTGATGAGTTCATGATGAGCCACTGGGATATATGATATACGGAAAACCTGGATCTGAGGTTACTATAAATGTGTTCAAGCGAATCCACATATTACAATAAGTTTGTAAGTGGATGTTCATGTTAAAGTTAACAAACTGAACATAAAATGTAGTTTTGTGAAAATAATGTTATAAAGAGATTATTGTTGCTATTTAAAGTATTGACGTTGAGCTTAATTTTAAAAAAAACACCCTGAAAGACAATTGTTTGAATATGAGTTTTAAGAAATCACAGACATTACATACTTCGAATTGTAATTATAATGCCGCTTCCATTATATCACACATTTTCTGCACATTAATACAATTTGTATTATAATAAATACTATAGTCTTATTAAAGAACTAAATACGCCGTTATGTACCCCTAAACAAATTTTTAAAAACTATATGCACATTTTTTAACAAATAGCTACCACTAATTAACGTTGGTGCGAGCAATCAAAATTGTTTTGAAATATTTAAAGTTTAATTTGGGTATATGCAGATATAATTATGTAGAATTAAAATAAATATATATTTTTTCAAATATTTTTATCTTAAAGGAAACGAAACGATTTTCATAATCCCTTTTTTAATTAACTATTTTTTAATATATATTTTGTCAATTTAAAAGTATATCGAAACCCAATACTGGTTACGTGTTTCAATCATTTTATTTCAGATAAGCACCTTATCTCTGTTTCTATTGAATAAACTAGGGTTGTAAAGACTAAAATAACGTATTAATCAAGTTATTAAAGGTAATGTGCAAATCTTACACCACACCAGAGTTGTATCACAGTCTCTCAGATAATGTCATCAGCTGATTGGACACTGCAGGGTTGAGAGGTCACTGATGATTAGAACATGAGTGTACATCTGACCTTTGACATTCAGGCCGTGACCAAATATATTACTTAACGTCGGGGAATAATGTAGCTCCCAATATTTTAAGCTTGTAAAACGTGACGAACCTATCCAAGCACAGATAAGTAAAAATGGGATATATGAATAGTTTTAAATTAGGAAAATAGATTTATTCCCAAATTATTTCTATAGTTAAAAATAAATCTGCTACATAAGAATTAATCGATAAATGTATTGCTAACCGCTATTCCCTGGAACGGTTGGAACAAGTCGTATAAATCTGTTTTTTTTATATTCGTTAAAGTCCGGAGAAGGTGCACAAGGAGAGAATAGCAAGAAAAGTTTCGCAGAATATTTAAGAAATCGGGAAAATAATTAATATATTTACGACAGATAATCCACAGTAAACTGACACTTAACAGCAGTTAACACTTTTAGCTGAAGTTTATCAAGGAGGCAGAATCATCTGTTTACATTTATATTTGATAAAATATTAGAAATACATTGTATAATCCACTTATCAAAGTCGGAATTTCTGTCTAATTCTTACTTTATATTGCATCAGTTACGAATGAACCAGCTAATACATTGGCAATAATATTTAAATGCTGGTATAAATCCAACTATAACGATTAAAGGAATGTCTAAAATTGGGCTTTCTGCCTTACATACAAGGAATTGTCTTTAAAGTTGAGAGGATATTAAAGAGACACAGTAATAACACACTGCACTAAACCAGCTCAAAATTGAAAGAACTGTTTGAGCTTAGTGAAGGATACCATACCCACTTTGTAAGTCGGGAGCGAGTTTACGGAATTTCCATGTAGTTGTGGTGGATTCTACTTAGGGCAAACAAGGCGTTTAATATCCACATCAGTGAGTAGAACATTATACAAAGGAAACAAAAAAATATACGAGAAAAAAACGGCCATAGTGTTCAACTGGAAAAACTAAACATAAAAATCTAGGAAAGCCTTTGATATAATCGGGAGAGGAAATAAATTCAAACAAGGAAGACAGCGTCAAAATTATTGAAACTCTGGCATCCTGAAATAAAGATAATATATCGATCATAGTTTTCTATGTCATTGTTTCTTTTGAAACTTCACCCAATCGCGAAGATAAGCACAGGCCCTTTCAACTTGGAGTCAAAAACTTATATTACTATCGGCTGTTTTAAGTTTAACATCTGTTGGATAAGAATTTATCTGCACAAGACCGAGTTAAGGATGACAATATGAATTTCGGCATGGTCTTTAAATACATTTACAATGCTACAAAAATACTCAAAAATCATTAAACACACACTAATCCCTAATAGAGGTAATATATTAATAATGTTAAACTGTAGTATTTATTATTGTATATTGTTATATAAGAAGTTACTAGTAGTAAACATCGAAAAAAGTTTTTTCGCTTAGGAAAATCCACTCTTTCATTGCAATAATGAATTTACTTTACAAATAATAATAAGGTTTATTAGTTGCTCACTGAGTGTGTGATGAAACTGATTAAAAAACATCGGCATCAAAAAACACTTACCATAAATTGGGTATTTGGTTGAATACTTCAACTCCCTCGCCAAGATATGAAACAACGGCTATGTAAGTACGAGTATTATAGTAATCTTGTGGGCGGTATGGACGCAAATCTCCGCAAGGTCAAGACGTAATCCGCTTACAGCATGCGTCCTGCCCTCGTAACTTGAAATTTCGGGCACTCATTATTAGTTAGTTAAACCACTCTTAAAGAAATTAAAAATACCTCGAACATATAAAAAGCAAGAGTCATTTGCTGATAAGATGACTTATTAATAAGTATCTTAATTAGTTTCAAAAGAGGAGATATGATTTTTACTTTGATCAAATTTCAATTCGTTTATTGACTTTGGCTTTTATTTATATTTTAGTTAAAACCATTTTATCACTTTTTGTGTGTACTTGCAAATCTAATACTAATGAGTTAATCTTACAAAAGTTTCCTAATGTTTTAAAACCTTTAACTATCACAAATCTCTGAATCGGGACCAATTCTTCTTTAAATTTTAAGTTATAAGTTTTTAAAAATTCAATGTCATAAAACGTTCCCCATTAACGTTTCAGCTATAAATACGTTCAATTTAATATTAATTAATTTCTAGACTCTTCAAACTTCTATTACGAGATTAAAATTCGTCCAGGACCATACCCAAAAATTATATTATCCATTTTTAAATTAAATCACCTAAAGCCATTTCTCCTGATATTTATCGCTTCTCATGTGAAATTATATGGACAGCTTACAAATTTAAAACATAAATTAAATGAAGATAATATATTTCTCCAATATGCTATTTAGATTTCATTTTTGAAAGTTCACACATACCTGCTGTAATCACGTGGTGTGTTTATACAAAATAGTGAAATTTTATTTTGATACTTCGGGGCCATTTATACTATTTTAGTTTACATTTTTACCTAATCCTCCCTCATCCGATGTCTTAGCTAGCTGAGATGTTCAAACCAGTATCGACGAACGACCTTCACCTATTTTTAGTAAATTTTCGGATCAAGGTAATGCTTGTCTCAAATTTTTACAGGATTTACCGACTTTTACTTCGAACATCTTTACGTAGTACAAATAGATAAACACTAGGGTTTTACGATTATATATTAACTAAAAAACACATATAACCATCTGAAAGAAAAATATTGTGATATATAGATTTATTTGAACATTATAGAATAAATTCTGTAATATTTTTCAAATGTAATAACGATAATGTTATGAGCCTGAAATCATAAAGTACATTTTACAAGCGTTCACTGTATGCAGCCTGTGTGTCTAAATAGGAACACAAAGGGGGACCATCTAAAGTAACTTCAGTAGAAGCAAGATCAAGCACATTAAAGTAAACCAACTTTTTAAAATTTATATACAGTATACAAACTATATATGTATGCTATTATAAAACCATTGATTGAAAAACTCTGATGGTACCACTCGGCGAAAAAACACACACCTACACAATTATCACACATAATCACACAGGCAAGTTGCTTACTGACTGAGGTTAGATCACTATCTGTTACATTACTAATTGCAGGTTATATTACTAATTGACCTCGGTAGAGAAGTTATCATGTAGTCAGTCAGTAATACAAACCTGCAGTTACTAGTCTAACAGTCTGCCTGTGAGATGTCCCTTTGTCGGCGGCATTGTCCGGTTTTCATAAATATTTTATGTGGTTTTTTCATTTATTTATTATTTAAACAAAATGTATCGCTGCTTTGAACGCATAACGGTTTTGTTGAAGTGTATTTCTGTTAGTATATATTTTATTCGTCTTGGGAGCAAAAAAGCCAACTCAACTATGTCACTGTAAAAATTGTGTGGACTGAATGTGAATTTAAACGGCCGAAGGTTGAGGTGAAGTAGGTTAAAAAAAACTTGTATATATATTTTTATCGGGGCATCAGGGCAGAAAACTTAACATTTGGGTCAGAAATGTAATTTTTTCCAACAATCAATGAATGATCTTACATGGGAAAATCCTGAAATAAGTATACCAATAAACACTATATTAACTATTCCATTACTTAACCATGAACACTGAATTAAAAGTATCCTATATAAGTACTGCTAATTGTGATATAAATATAATAAAATCTGATCATATAAGAAGTGTTACTCATACTGAACTGAGTTTGAATGCTATTGTGAAACATTCAATTAAATTCTTTCCATTTGTCACAGTTGAGTATTCAGCTTTAAATGTTCAGATGAGATGAACTGCTCCTTCACTTTACGAGGGGTTGATTGGCCAATAAGAAAATCTTATTCTCAATAAATTACTTCCTTTGCAAAAACCTTACAGCTTATTCACGTATCAGACAAATGAAACACGTTAAACCAGATTATTTTATATATGTTGAAAAATAAGTTGGAAACTTCGTTTTGAATATTCATAAGCCCTATATTTACAATGAAATCCAAGTAAAAAATCTCACAAATATCGATTTTACCGATAGTCAACTAGTACTTATTATAAAAACACTATATTTGTTCATATTTAACCAGCAAATTGCTGTGCACCATGAACAAACAATTAAACCAATACAATGACATAATAAATTAACGTATTTTCTATACCAGTAATTTAAATAATAAGTTACTAATATTTAATCTAAAGTACTGAAAGCAAATATATATGAGCCAAATATATGTTTGTTATTGTTAACGTTTTTAGTCTTGTAAGGTCCGAGTACGCCGCAACTCTTGTCACTTGACTGGCTTCACTGATATTTTATGCAAAATTGTAAGTAGCTGCATGTGTCACTATGTCCATGTTATTGTTCTCAGTTTGCTTAAAAAATTATTGACTGTGAGATTTTCTTGTTTCCATCATGGTTACCTTTAAAACAAATGTATAAAGGTTCACTAATGTTCAGCCAAACCAATCCCACAAAGTGACATGCACCTCTATCGAACTCGATATTCCCTACATTGATATGTAATTTCATGCAAAATTTGAAGTCTTTTGCTTCATGTATAATATAACGAGATATTTAGTAAGTGTATTACACTACAGAATTCAGCTATGTCTTCAAACGACGGCATTCACTTCAAATGCCATTTTATGAGAAACTATTAGTCAAATTGTTAAGAGAAACACACTTTATTTCATCTACAACCCAATTTATGCAACATTTTCCAAATTTAATGGATTAATTTAAATTACCCTCATTACTATCACATTGTAACTATAGTAGGCTATTTTCCTGATTATATTTGTGATTATACTTAATCGACTTAATACAATTATTGATAATTTTTCATCATTTAAATGCTACATGAATGAGCGTATAACTAGTTGTCGTGTACTCAAATCACAAAACTAATCTGCAAATGACGGTAAAGTAAAATTGATGTGAAATGAGTGAACGAAACGTTAACCTAGGTACGCTATTCAGAGATTGTTATAACAACTCTATGATACTTGATGATTTTAGTACTTACACTGATTACAATATCTCGATGAATGTTGAATGCTATGGCTGGCTCAATAACTGTCAAGGTTATAATCTGTTGCGATCTAATATTCTGTGTTTATTTCAAGTTTGTAAAAATGATTTTTATGTTAAAGATATATACTTACATTAGCAATGTTTTACTATATTACAATAAAAGTAGATAACAACCACTTGTAAAAGCACTAGTCACAATAATGATGCATATGTCCAATTAAAAAAATATATATATCTATCTAACTGTAGATAATAGTAATAAATTACAAAAAAATTTAATTTGTATTATTTTTACAAATTGTGTGGTATTATTTCCAAATAGATTTTTTATAAGACGTATTAATTCAAGTATAATATTGCTTTAATATGAGTTAATTGCTCGTACATCAGTTAAAATCTCCTTACATTCACGTCTCAAAAAAATTAGCCAATACTAAAATTGTTTAGAAATTGTCATTTATGTTTTCCTAATAATACCGTGTCGAAATATTTCTAACACGTTTAAATAACTGAAACTGTTGAAATTTTCATTAATACATATCCGCTTTTATAGTTGATTTCAAGGGGTAAGCTATAACGTGATTGGAAGAACTCAAATAATCAAATAAGTTTGGTAATAAAAACATTGGTTGCCTGAAAGCAAACTGTGATAACAATCATATTTATAGCAATTTGGTTGAAATGATTTTTGACTCGTTACGTTTTAGCGAATCACGACGGAGCTCCACCACCTTCAACGTAACTGTATAAGCGGATATGTAGTAAAACGACCACTAGTTTTACTTTGCCATACGTTGATTAAAGGATGTTCACCACAACGAGATGAAAATATTTCAAGAATTTTATATTGTTGAGAAATGATTCGACATGGTATATATAAACCGAACACTTAGATATTAGTTATTAGTTATTATTAGTAGTGTAATTCGGATCATTAAGATTGCAAAACAATTAAAACAAAATTAAACTAATAAGCTTTAACATTTCTTAAGTTACGCGTTGGCTATATTCATAACATATACCTTTTAATTAAATCTACAACAATATCAATATACATTTATTCATTTGTTAAATTATTATTTGATACGAATGCATATAATAAAAATTATTCTGTCATAAATATGCCACTACAATACTTACAAAATACATTGTATTAAATTACAATCAAATATACTTGTTTCATTAGTTAATTTTTAATTACATATTGTTTTAATGCTATGATTAACCATGTACTAACTTTCCAACTTTCATTATTCAAGTTATTAACCGGAATTAATGCAATGTATGCCAACCGATATAAGGAGATTTGACCCTCAAAATATTTTAAAGATGTAAACCTCTGTTTTTATTATATTTTAAGAAATAAAGAATTTTTTTTGCATTATGATGTACACAATTAATTTATTTTTGTAAATTGACATTAGTTTTATAAAATACAATACACTTCAAAACATTCATTTTTGCAATATTTGGTCTACCAATTAGTTTTTAAAATAGAGTAATTAAAATACAGTAACTAAGTTCACTCTTAGAGTTATATTTCTATCTGTGCTCTCTTTGAGTTTAAAATTGTCAGTTAATTACAGGTAACTTTACTTGTCGCCCAACTGAGTTACACAGATATAATAAATTCTTTGACGTCGCGAGTCAGGTGATTTAGAGTGAGATGATTTTCTTCTAATGCATATTTTACATTTTATATTACAACTCGAGTGTTAAAATTACTCTAATAGAGAGATGTATTACATAAAGATTTAATCAAGAATCTTACTACAGAAGCAGAGAGTGGACACCTAGTCCATCGTGAAGCATATTAGAATTAAAAGCAGAGATTAGTCACCTACTCTATCTTTCAAGTATTAGTGTGGAAATAGTCAATTGACCTACCGGTATAGTTCAGACAAACTAAGGAGCCAGACACCAAAACAGTATTAGTTGTGTAAAGTATTATAATGTATTATTTTTTTTATTCTTAAATATCTATCAATCAAAGTTTCGTTAAATGCTGTAATTTACCATCTACTACCGCTAATCAAAACATGCATATATTCAATTTCAGGCAAATTAGATTACATAAACTAAGTTTAACCAATTATAAAAACTACCCCTAAATAATTTGATATTACAGAATACACAGCAAGTCGCGGCATAATTACAAGTCCGGCCACGTTTCTCACAACACCAGCGCCAGGTGTGGCAATAAACTGGCTCTTTCTATTCCACCTTCGCTCCAGATCTACATGGCTACTGTTTACACGAAAATTAATAGCTTTACTGTTATACCTAATGAAATCAAATATTTCTGGAGGGTGTTTTTGTTCAGACAGAAGTATCTGCATTAATGTATCAATCAGATTTTGAGATTCTTTACCCGTTACCTGATAGTTAATATTATAGATTTGATTTTGTTTGGATCATTCCCATACATTGAAAATATACTGTCGCATTTAAAATCTCTTCAAAATATGTCTGCCATAACCTTGAACATTGAAAGTTTTATTTAAAATCTAAACATAATTATTTGGTGGTAAACTCAAAATTCAATTGAATCAACCCTCCCTACCATAGCTACGTGATGTGTAAAAAACTCGGTTGCTCCACCGTGCTTAGAAAACGTGTCTATCACATCTTAGTGCACTCAATTGTGTATCTGATGAGACAATGAGACTACCACTTCACTTATTTGTAGGTGTCTCTAATGTCGAGGCTATGTAAATGTTTCGTTTTACAATTTTTCGTCGTCGACTTTCTTAGGTCTCTTCAGACGAACATGACTCTAGTTTCCAGGGGCCAAGTCTGGGCAGCGTCAGATACCAGACGCTGCAATAAAAGGAAGGTCAACTGGAGCTAAACTCAAATTTCTATTACAGTCAAGTTGAGCTTATTGCTCCGCAGCTTGGTTATAACTTCAAGGTCTATAAAATAATGATGAGTATACCTCTGTTATCAATACTTTATAAGTAAAGTCTAATGGGTTTTAAATTTCTAGTAAAATGTTGTCAAGTTAGGAAAATCATCCATTGCTCTAGTAAGCGTATGGAACAATTTTTACAAATCCTAACATTAATGTAAATCTACATGATGTGGCCCATATCATGTTGCTTTCAAAGTATATAAATATCTACTGTTATTGTTGACTCATGATAATATTAAAAATAATGTGAAAAAATTTTTTTTTTAAAAATATTGCATGCATGTACAAATGGCACCTTTCTACATTATTCAAATAGTATGGAATTTTTAAAGGATGCTGTTTGTAATCTAGCCTACCATAATTCAAAAGTAATTAGCTTGTACTACTAAGCTTTTATTTTTGTTACATCCACAGTTGTTTAATCAAAGTTGCAGGCTCGAGAAATGTTCTTTAAGGATTGGAATATCAGTCACGGCCAATGAAGTAATATGACACAACTACTGTTTCCGCCGCTCTGGGTTAAGCCAATGTCGCACACCTCCCCTCCTCCCACCAACACTAGTATAACCACTTCACACGTAGTTTAATTAGCAGAGAACTCGGGTACTATAGCCATTGTCTGTCAGCAACTACGAGTATTCCTAGGGCACCACTTCATTAAAGATAACAATTTATTTTCATAATGAGTTTATTGTTTTACAATTGGTTGTTGACGAGATATTGTCTCAATAGATAATGAGTTGATACAGTTTATGTTATTGAGATTATCTGCTGTGTCCTTGTATGTATTTTATATTATCCTTTCATGCATAGCTTTGCCAAGAACAAAGGTTCGAATCATACTATTGACAAAAAATTGATAGATTGACATTGACAGTGCTAGATATCCTATTTTTATCCGAATAAATCACTTTTAACAAAATTGTTTATTCTCAATAACACAGTGTATTAATTTAATACAAAATATTTTTTTATTGTTATAAACTTTATCTAACTCTATGCCTAGTGAATCTGTTTGCCAAATTCCAAAATTTTTGAATTTGTTACCCATTTTTAATACTGTGTTGATAAAAAAATCGTCTCGATCGCTTAGTATCCAACATAAGTATAAATAAAGAGAAACGAGTTTCTTCATCGTAGATAACACAAAATAAAGCCTTAACTTTTTTGCTGTATTCTTTCGTTTTCCGTCTTCGAAATTTCATACTTTACTTCATATAAAAGGAATGGAAGAGTTGATTCTTCGCCTATTTTATGTCATAGGGTTATATTCCATGGGTTAAAAGTAAATGTAATGAAGTGAAAAAGTAATGAATGTCTTATTTTACCAGGTGAAGTTAGGATTAAGATAGTACTCAATCTGGGGACCAACGGCTAAAGTGACTTCTGAACCACCACCAACGGCCAGGTAGGTGGGACCCATCCAAGCTGCAGCCACGGTCGGCGTTGCTTGATTCTATTATCTTGCGATAACCGCCGTACCCGCTATACTGCGCCATTGCTACACGTGATTGATGGCGCTTAGTACTATTTAATTTTAATGTCTTGATAATAAAGTTTTAATATGGTGGTTGCTCTTATTTATTAACTTGTGCAACATACATTTTTATTCCACGCGTTGTTTGGATTTATGAATGGTATAGTTTAAAGATTATGGGTGTTCAAATATATTAGCATCCTATTATGTTGTATCTGATAGTAGTGCCCCAGTAGCTATTTCGGTAGTGCAGCAGGGACGAATATTATGTAATTTACCCCCCCCCCCTTTGAGGTCTCTAATAACTAACAATTTTCTATCATGGAAATACAGTTTAGCCAACCTGTAACACATCACCCATAGCTGACTCCTTAAAACAATAACTTGTATCAAATAGCTATAAACAGAACTAATCTAATTTCAACCCATTATTTGATAATAGTAGATAACATGAAATCTATCTTACATCGTAAAAATTAATAGAATTTAACGCAGTTTTAAAAAATTCCTTAAATTTAATTTATAAGGTATTTACTCTTTGTAGATTGAAACAGTGTTAAACAGTTTAAAGGGTTGCAAGGATTGAAAGTCCTTAATATTATTTTACACGCCAATACATGTTAAAATATAATTAGAAACAATAATACTCGCATACAATTAATACCACTACAATAACCTTACCTATAAAAACACCTACCTACTTGCAAACATATGTACGTTTAATTAAGACCAAGCTCTTGCAAGGAACAGCGAGACCTGAAAGTGCTCTTGTCGTGACCAATTAAGCAACTCTACATTAACTCTGTTCTCCATGCTGTGTGAAGAGCTCCTCTTTCACATGACAACTAATGATGGAAAGTTTAGTTACTCCGTCAAACTAATTGACTGTCTGTCAATTTTGTAGTTCGCTTGTTATAAGTTGAGTAATTATAAATTTCTTTATTACTACTTTTTATAATTTACTTTCGTTGCATCTACCTTAAGGCTAAACTTATCCATGAAAGTTGGATTTCAGGTGCTTTAGATAAACAGATTGGCTCCTAAGCGTTACGTTTATTATCCTAGAGTTGAGTTGCATGGTCAATCTTTGTAAGTTCTGGGAAGAAGAAAAGGTTTACAATCAGTGGTTTTGGCTTAATCGCCTTCAGGTACTCCCTTGGTTTTCACCTCGTAATTTGGACTTTGAATCATTTTTTAGATTTTTAACCAGTGGTTTTGGATTATAAAATATTCTCTAGGTTTTACCCAGTAGATAACAACGTTAGTTTTGAACTTTACCGTATATTTAATTAATTACGATACACAGCCATTTTGATTTAGTTAAAGAGTATTTAACCTAATTTAATTCCAATGGATGTTTTTTCAACCACATGACTTTATTTTAGAACTTTCTTCAACGATAGAAAGATTTTACAATTCTTCTTTTTTTAGTATTTAAATTCATTCACACAGATAAAACTAAATAATGAGTATGGCTATATTCTTAAATGAAATAAAACTTGTATACTTAAATAAATTCAAATGAACATTCTTCACAAAATACTTTTAATTCCTCTTTAGAAACCTCATCAAAGGCGTATCTAAGTTGTATATATAAATGAAGAATTAAGTATTTATTATATGATAATTTTAGACTAACAATAAAAAGGAAGTAATTAGACATTTTACGGTATAGATTGAAATATTGAAGCAAAAGAATTGAGGAGATTTGTGGAATAAACAATAATATATATATTTTTATATGAATTTATGTAAAGACACTATAATAGGATTGGCGTGATGTATTGGCTTTGCATTTACTTTAATTACGTCTACAAAAGAGATTATTAAACGAATTTATGATCTGATACATAGATTTTTATTTTGAAATTAAATTAAGTTGGAAGGTAAAAGTAATTCCAAAATATGAAATATCCCTTTACAATTATCTTCCTCAGTATAAACATTTCAACGTATTTGGTTGTTTATAAGGTCAGGCAAACAACTTCTCCAAGAGTCTTTGTAACAAATATGATGCACAGAAGAAATCTCACAAAAGTCTTGCAGAATACGAACTGGATTATTGATAAAAAGTTACTGATTTTAAGATATTTTTTTATATTACTATTAAATTATCAACCTCAGCCTCAATAATTGTTATAAGACTGTATCACAGAAACAAAAAGTCCCCTTACTATATGTTTCTTGGTTACTTAATTCAACTCCAGTTAATAATTTAAATTTAACCCTTTCAGGGCCAGGACCAAATATGAGATGTTGCAAAATTTTTTCACATATCATATCCCCTTGTGACTAGTCAAAAGTGCCAGGCTAAAATTGGCGATTTTGCAGTCTCTTAGATTAAAATTTATAACTTTTCATAAACATTAGAGAATGACCTAAAAGTTGCACCAAATTACTCGTATAGATATATACTATCAACAAAAAAATATATAGATGTAGTTTTAAGTAATTTAAAATTTTAAAAAATAATGTTTTAATGGATTACATAAAAAATATTTTATTTTTTTTGTAAATAACTAAAAAAAGGAAAAATAGTTTTACCGTGGGAAGCTATGTTATTATATTGTACATTTATAAAGGAACAACCATACAAAATTTTGTGTTATTTCTCTCATAAATAAATTTTGTATGACACATTTTGTAAAAATACGCATAATTGTAATTCGCAACAAGTGATAAAGCAATTGACTCTTACACTGCAAGAAACTTAAAATAAATATTCACAATATGGATGTACCGGTAAACAGATGATTGTAGGATCCATAAGCAGTTTCAATACAGTTAAAAACACTATTTACCAAGAAATATTTACACAATTTTATTTGAAATTTATTTACACTTTTTCTATTTACAAATATGCTACTTACAATTTCACTCCCGTGAGATCGCAAATTGTCAGTCATTGAAATTACTACACACAATAGCTAAGCAGGTAACACTACTAACACTACTAATATTTACAACCACGAAATAAAATAATGAAGAAGAATCCAGCATACAATAATACGATTACACTAAAGCATAAAGAATTAACAATAGATCGAGTCACCTGATAATGTTACGTGACAATTACGAAATAAAAATGCATAGACCTCCAAAATAAAAATTGTATTCATATTAACTATCTACAAATATACCAGGGAATAAAAAAAAAACATAAAACTTTAATCATTTGACGTCGTATTTATTTAAGAAAACGACGAATATCAAGGCGGCAATATATTGCCGACTAGCGCTTTTCGCGTATGTCACCGACGGCAATATATTGCCGCCTGGCCCGGAAAGGGTTAATGTAAATAAAAAACTTGTTTTATGAATATTAAAATTTAAAAAAACAATATTTAGATATTCCGCCGAACATTTTTGTAATTTCAATTATATTCCTTTCTATTGAACGAGTTTAACACAAGTATTCTTATAAAAACACAATTACTATATAGCTAGTTACTGAAATGTTAATACTCGGATAATTATCATTTCTAGATATTCTAAGCTCACTACACATGACCTAGATCTATGAATAGGTTGTAACTGTATAATCACAGAATATATTGGACACAAAACACCGGCCTTTGTCAGAAACGATAATACCTTTATAGTTTCGAACTGAATTGAATCAAGATATAGTCCCACAACCGTGCTGAAAGGGATTAATACAGGTTCAGCAATTGGATGAGGAAGTGATCTCATTACAAGGATTCCTATTATAGTAAAGTCCCACTGATTCTAGTATATAAGATATTACAGCAGTTAATTCTAGATCAGGGGTTCCATACTACAAGTGTGATTACGATATCCATTGTGATATTCATTTAGAGCTTTAGAAATATATTTTGAATTACTCCGTCATATTGCGCAGTACATATAATTATTTGCTAATGAAGAATTCAATATTTGTGAAATTACAGATGTAATACTTAATCCGCACATTTAACTGTTTTAGAGTTAATAAGTTCCACCAAAAAAATTAATAAAAAAATAAAACTAAATTCCTTGCAGTATACGATCTAAAAAAAATATTTCCACATGTTACCAGGTATGAGTACGCCACAAGTGTTTTACCATGCTTCATTCAGGTTGCATGCACAATTTCAAGTCTACCGCTAATTTCATTAGACTATATATTTCAAACGTCAAAATGTGACTTTTAGAATAATAGGTACTCTCGTAGTTGGCTGACACTGCTGGATTTTTAACAGCAAAAGAATGGAAGAGAAACAGGCCAGCGTACTGAACTTTCGCGCAATTTCGACAAACCAAATCCGTTGCCTCTGATACCAACAGTCAACGCTCTCAACTAGATAAAGTCCATAAGCTAAGAAATATTTGAGCACATTCCTGCACGTCTTAACTGCACGTCTACACTGAGTAAACTAGCGCTCATTAGTGACTATCCTAAAATATAGTTCCCCACTCCTGCGTCCTTATCCTAACGAGGCCGGACTGTATTATTTGTATCATATATTATTCCAATTCAATAATTAATTAGTTACAATTCTCTACTAATAAATTAAATTATAACGTTTGTTCAGCAACGCATGAAAATAAATATTATTGTAAGCAAATTGCTTCTAAAAGTGAGTTTATCAATACCGTATACGATGCTACCAGTGTAGCCTTACGATTGAATGTTAATGAGGGTAATGTCAAAAATATTCGTAATTTGTAAAATGTTTAAATATCTCAATTCACTCAAGCTATCACCGTGTAGTCTAATTACGGTATTAAAACTTTCTAAGTACCTTGATTCACCATGTCAAGTTATAGATATCTGCTGACTTCCAGACTCCATCAGGTCATATATTTATTTTGTATTATAACCCCAAACCCAAAACCTTAATATAAGTAAAAGCAACTGAAAACTTTGTGAACGTTTTGCGTGTTTTAAGATGCTTAAATACTCTCGAAGTTACCCAAGCATTAATTACAGCTATCACTATGTAATCTAATTACAGTCTAACACTTTCTTGGCTAACAGTGAATCAGCACGCCAAGCTATAGATCTCTGTTGGCCAACCTGCCTCATTACACCTTACATTTGTTAGGATTATAAACCAACTGAAACCGTTTTATATGAGGAAGTAACTGAATATGTTTACATTTTCTGTGTTTTAAGATGCTTAAGTATCTTGAAATTACCCTGTATTAATTAAAGGCTATTACTGCGTAATCTATAATTACAGTCTTGACACTTTCATGAATAATGGTGAATCGGTACACCAAGTGTTTTATATATATATATATATATATATATATATATATATATATATATATATATATCGATTTCAATGTTTCATCACGCCATATATTTATCTATATTACAACCGCAAAAATAAAACCATACTATGAGTGAAAACTATTCAGATATATCGTTTACGGTTCACAATCTTGGAAATGTCATTTAACAGTTCAAAAAAGTATGCAATCATATAGGATCGATTTATTTTAAATAATATCTTTAGGTTTTTTACAGAGCTTACTTATGCGCATTTGCATAGAAAACCTTAAATCGCCATAAAGTGTCTCTCCATAACTAAAACCTTAAAATATTTCATATTTATTAAAAGAATGCGAGTTTTTAATAATATAGCCTCTTGTAAAAAACGTAAAAAAAATATATATGGTAAATAAATCATTATTTATATAAAAATATATACACACATACACAAGTACAAAAGTGTATACATAATTATATATTTATTGTGAGTGATTTGGCTTATAAGAAGTGTTACAGCTTTAATATTTTCACGGACCCTTTGTACCTTTTATTAATAAAGAGTGGAATAAAATTTTTAAGGCATTCAGTTCAAATTTAGGTCAAAAATAGTGGGAAAGTATTGTTCAATCTTTTCAACTTTAAGTGAGACAGGTTTAGCCACCCTTGTGGCACGGGTCTGTAGTTTTGAATGTAACTGAACAAAATGTAGGGCCCTTTCTTTTTTCAATTCATACAATTAGACGCCTAAATTGTGATATAAATTTTAATTGTGGTCAGTGAGAGAGCAACTAACATAAATTTTCTCATATTAGTATGTGGCCATATCACATACCTTTATAATTACTTCAAGTTTCTATATCTTCTTCAAGCAAGGGTCACAAGAAAAAGCGGAATCAGGTACCCGTACATATATGGTTAACTTTTTGAATGATTCATGAGCAATTGCACAATTTACAACTTAATTTTTGTAAAATAAAGATTTACATTGGAAAAGGTGTGAGCTAATTATGATTTGCATTGAAGTTAACTCCTTGACTAACTGTTTATTTAGACTGGCTCTATCATCAGTCTCTTCTTTTGATGCATGCATTTCAATTATTAAATGTGTAGTAGACTAAGGGTTGTATTATGAAGAAGAGTTACAAAATGTTAAAAATATGTATAATTTTTCTGGGTCTGAAAACACGCACTGCATTATTTAAAATTGGTTTTGCTCTCAAAGTAGTTTATGAAAACAGTTTCAGAGGGTTGGGTTTGTTAAAAAATACTTTGTGGAAAACAAAACTAGAATGTCGTAAGCGTGACGGTATTACATGGTAATCCATTTGCTGCTGCTATTCTTATTTAAAGTTTATTCTCAAGACGTATTGGAGTTAGATTTACAAATTAAAAAATAGGTTTCATTACAGTAATTTCTATAGTTCCCAGAAAGAATATTCATTTCAAGCACAGATACAATTGGTAGAAATCCTGACGTTTTTATTCAACTTATGGTGACAATATAATCTTACAGTTACGTTCTA
The DNA here is from genome assembly GCF_021130785.1 of Homalodisca vitripennis. Taxonomy (NCBI): domain Eukaryota; kingdom Metazoa; phylum Arthropoda; class Insecta; order Hemiptera; family Cicadellidae; genus Homalodisca; species Homalodisca vitripennis. The sequence goes on from NC_060212.1 coordinate 45,528,544, forward strand.
CTCAAGTGAGAAACACATAGAGACAAGTGCAATACCAATGTAAGTACAGGCAAGCAATATTTACTATTGTAATCGATATTGTGTGATACTGTGTGAGATCAGATAATACTCGTACTTTCACAATTCTCACTGGGATAAGAGTCCAATTTCATTGATGTATATACAAATAAAATGTATCGTACCTCATAAATACTTACAAGTCGGGAGTACGTCACACAACGTGTCGCTAAGGGAGCCTTCGCTGAAGTTACACACAAAACTTCAATTTTATCAATCAATACCGTCAGGCTACATGTTTTGCTACGTGGTACGTTAAAGTGGTATTATATTACTCTTTTTTATAATTTTTCTTGAAATATCCTGTGAACAGGAAGATATACAGAAATTACATTTTACAGCCACGCTAGTGATATTATTTTGTAACAACCAGCGTTTAACACAGTTCTATAAATAGCCAATAGACATTGTGTGATGCCCCATTTCAAGTTAACTGCAAAAGGCTCAACTTCCTGAATCAATGACGTTGTCAATATAATTATCGTCAATATTATCGGCAGGAAATATTTTGGTATAAATAAATGTATATTACCATACCTTTTTAAAGTGTAAAGCGTTGCTCATATTAACATATGTATATGTTTATCCTAGTCAACAGTTAACCGTCTGATTTATATAGTTGAAATTTAGAAGACATATTTGCCTTGGCACTTTAAAGTGGCATCTATTTTGAATTTTTTGTTTAAAACTTCACCAAATCCAACATAAAATACTAAATAACCTAGAACCACAAAATAATTGCTCCAAAGATCTATGGCACTTGCTTTCCACTGATGCGTGAGAAACATCTGAGAATGTACGAGCAACTTTTTTTCATATGTCACAATATCGAGTCAGTTCTATTCTCCTCCCTCTTCTTGCGGCGTCCGAGATCCGAGGCTGGAGATATACCCTCATTTTAACTGGTTACGAGGGTATTAAAACGATGTATACTATTAATGAAGTACACAGCCATGTATGTACATGTGGTTATTTTTAACACGCTTTTATTAGCTTCGGTTGTACCTATGTAACGGAATCTTTGAGCATAATTTTCACCAATTTCCAGAAGTCTGATTAATTTGAAACTTTGCATACGTATCAAGGACCGATGACAATGCAATAATTTGATCATAGTTTTTTATTATCCTTATAAGGACCGCCAGGATTAATAAATTATTTTATAGATCCTCTATGATAAAGCTAGCGCGCGATCTGCGCTATCCCAGCGTTCAAGTCTCCATTCGTCTCGGTATGGTCGGATGTACTTGACTATCTTAATATAGTAATATTACAGTAGTCATCCAGTCTCTGCCATTTCCAGTGGTTTCCTTGACAGCCAGATCTCTAAGTACATGATCCATGCAATTTGAGTTGTTGCTTTACAGAAACATACATATTATTTTTATCAGACAAAGCCTTTAGTGTTTTTTTAACTAATTCCTTTTCAACAATATTCCAAATTTTTCTTGCATTTTAAATTTTATTTACTATAAAATAAATTTGAACAAATACAGTTTAGTTATTTTACACATTACCGAAGATGTATAGCTAATAAATTAAATAATAAATGTACCAAAATATGGGTAAATTCAAGTCTGAACTACAATAACCATTAGTTTTATTATGTATGTGTAAGCGTGGGGTGCATTTTTGCTACATTTCATAAGTCTCCTCTCAAAGATAATTACCGATAGTATGATTGTAATATTTAATATATCAAGCACACCACGCTTTTTACTCTGAATTAATTTATTCTGTTAATAACTGAAATTTTATTATAATTTTATTTTGAGGTGATTGATTATGAATGATTGTTTTGCCTTCTACTACCATAATATAAACTCTTTGTAATTAAAAATAATTTTCTAATTTTTAGTTTGGTTAGCTATAAAAGCGTGTTCTTTTAGTTTTTTAAACTATTATTTATTTAATATCCTAACACAATTAACAAGCAGATACTGGAGTATTATTTATTTTGTTGGTATAAGTTGAATAATGTTAGCTGAGCAGTAACAATATTTTAGACAGTAATTTTACCCACAATTATATACTTTTGGATGCTTATTTTTTCATGTACATAAAAATTTTACATTTAGTAACATCTACCATTTGCTAATTAATTAAAGCCGCTAAATACTATGATTGTGTAATTCTAGTGTTTATCTATACAAATAGGTAGACGTAATAACTGAAACATAATTTTGATTTGCAGTTTCATGAAACCACATATAACATAACAATAATTCCATTGTTCATTAATAAAAAATACAGTAAAACTGCGTTTCTATATTTGCAACTGATGTATTTCTCAAGTATAAATGTCCTGACACATGACTGCGCATGGATAAAAAATCACAACGTTCAGGAGGAAATTTTATAAGTCAGAAATCTGCGGGTAGCAGCTTTTATTTTATTAAAATTTTCGTATGCTTAAGTCATAAATCATTAAGAAATACCGTTTCCTAAAATCATAATTCATATACATCCTGTAAAGGTTTCAAATTCTTAACTTCAGATGATTTTTCTTGGTCCTGGTTAAAAAACTGGCTAAATTTCCGATTTTAAATAGCTATAACTACTTGTGGATTGATTAGTTTTTTAAACCTTTTATGTAAACAGAAAATTTCATAACCAACGTTTAACACATCCAAAAAGTACTACATCATCTTAACATAACACAAAATTGTTTTTAGATTGAAAATACAACCAATTTGCTAGATTTACACTTTTTGTGCTTGTACTTCCAAGGTTTCTATGAATATTGTAAAGTACATTACAAAATTCAATAAAGAAATATAAATACCACGTGACCCGAGGTTGTCCCATGACGCGCTCAGGGGTTTCTCCTATTTTTATTAACACACTACGATTGTTCTGACAATGTAATAGCAGAATCAATTCACTTCTTCCAGTAAAATTTCGACTATTCCGTGATACAGTTTTGTTTGGGGACGACAGCGCGATATAATTAAACAGTTACAACAAACAAACCCTCACTGACCACCGCTAGTTGTATTTCACAATTAGTTGATCCATTTACACAACGTTCTTTTAATCATCTCCGGCCCTGTGTAAAACACTCGTGGGGAATTGTAACGTTGGTTTAATCATCCAATAAAAACTCGATCCAAACAATTAAATGTGACCCTAATACACAACCATGAGGCTAGCACGCGAGTTGTATATTAATGCAGTGCGGTTCTATTTTACGGAATTTAATTTCTGAATTTTAATTGTCCTGAATAAAACACCATGAAATCAGTTTCACATCATTAATTAATCCAAACACGTTTTAGCTGACAATTTATTTTACAATTAGTAAGTAATTTTTGTAGCAAACAGGGCCTTTATAAGGTTTTATGTTTATTTAATTGCATTACTTTTATTCTAGAGACTGCAATATGTAGGTATTAATTTGCCATTGTTGAAATGAGAAAAAATTATGAAACAGAGTGGTGTTAACTTTGAAATATTTTAATTAAAGTATATTTTGGAGGTGTATTAAAATTTGCCTTATGCTTTTTATTTGTAGAATAATTAATAAATATATGTCATTGAACTAGAGATAGATAAGACTTTTGAAATATTATTCAGTATTTTACTCTATTTCTATGTGGTATGTAATATATTAGTATTCAGTAATCTTGAATAACAATAAACAGTTTAGAAGTTGCTAAATTTTACAATATTATTAAACGAGTAGAGGATAGCAATGAATGAAATCTGAGTTAAAAATTATAATTGATTCCTGAGTGACAAAGATAACAAAAGATCTCGAAATGAATTTAACGCTAACTGTAAAAGTTGTAGAGAAGAGACGAGAAGAGTCTCAGACAATAGGCCAATAACAATACTATCAGTTCCCTTTATTGTTTAAAACGTCCTTTTAAGAACAAAGTTTTATACATCCTCCTGTTGTAAGTGGAATCTGGTTCAGTAATATTGCATAGTGACAGTTTGAAAATGTACAAGAAAAATATGCCGAAATGGTCTTTTTAAGATCAAATTTGAGTCACACGCTATAATAATTCTAAACGAACTATGTAGCTTTCAAAATTAAAAACATTCTAAAAGTTTTTTCAAATCACGTTAGCAGAATTATATTTTACAACATGCAATATTGCATTTTTATAATGGGATTAACAGTATGATATATATTTAGCTGAGCGTTACTGTAAAGAGCTAGTAAAATGTATATTCAGTATGTCTATCCGCTTGATATGTCAAGAAAAAATTAAACTGTACTTGAATTTTTAGATGAAGTTTCATTTTTACATGGTCAACATTGAGTTCGATGGTAATGCATATCTCTCCGTCGGATTTGGCTCAGATTATATTGTTTTATGATCAAGGTTTAGAATTTTGAGAATACCTGAAAGAGTAAAAATTGAAAAGGATGATTCTGTCTATTAGGCTTCAGATAATTGGATACGCTGATTAATGGGTGTTAAAGTAATCTGGTAAGAAGAACTAGGAACCTAAATTGAAACACAAAACAAAAGACTCTATTAGTTTGTAGAATTATAGGAGTTGGATTTTTCACAATCATTATCCAATAATGTGCTACAAAAGCAGAAGTCAGAACTTTAGTATTTCAATTATTTTGAAATAAGGATTGAAAATGCAATATCATTATTTTCATCATTAGCATCCTAATGTTACACAAACTCAAACCTGTTATGCACGTCTGATAGATTGTGTTATAAGGACATTTGACCAGACAGATCGGTATATACCATGAGGCTAAATAAATCGCCGTGGTGAACAAAATCCAGGCCACCTGCTCCTTTGCGGTAAACATCAGGCCGGAGTCATCAATAATTAGCAGCGTTTCCGTGCAACGAGTGTGATCATCACTTACAGGTAATACCAAATCCACAGTTACCTTTCCTTATTTTACTAAAGCGACTTTTCAGTCCTCTTCTGATCCACTTTATATCGTATTGAAGATAAGACGATTCCTTCCTTATGAGTAAAAACAACCATTAAAGAAGTCTTAATCAGCTTTCTCCAAAACACTACCTTTTCTTCCATTTCCTGAATTTTTAGCTTTGTTTGTGTTAAACTCCAAACGCTATTATAGCCTTATGTTTAGTAGTAAGAGATGGTAAATGTATACACTTACTGATACAAGGTAGGAGTACCTTCGTACCACGTATCGACTAATAGGCTTCGCTTAGTATTTGTTTCATCCTCGAAATGTCTTACGGAAAGTTCAAGCACAATCATACAATAATTACATTTTTATATCATCAAAAAAGCAATTTTGTTACGCTAATTAATGGTAGGCTTAAATAACGCTTATTTCCAACGCTTATTCCATTAATCACCTAGCTAACTTCCATTGTTGGCCATGCATTCATTTTGCGTGTGAAGAAATAAAGTTTTATGAACAATTTTAAGTCTACATAGGTAATCTGCCTCAAAACAACTAGATACATTCCCATTTTCGTTCATTAAATTAGGTTATATTTATATGCTGAAATATTAAAAGTTCCCATAATCTGGAATGGGCACTTCAAAGCCAGATTGTTCTGAAATCAAAACTTGTGACTGACTCTTAGCTTTGACTTTCTATTCTATTATTTTACTTGTTAATCTATGAATAGAAATTTCACGTGTTAAAATCTTATATAATTGTATTCGGTTTGGATACAAGTGTGTTTATTTTTCTAACGTACTATTTTTAAGTACTATGCTATGCCATTATAGTTACTCAAAAGAACAATGTAGAAATATTCGTTAAGGATCAGCTAAATCCCATGAAGTAAAATGCACCACAATCGTATTTAGTGTTTTATGCATCGTGTATTTTCGAGATATCGTTCGTACAGTAAAGATAGACAGAAATGAAATTTTTCCAGGCCCTCGACTGGTAAGATTTAACAATACTCAGCCAATACAGGTGGCAGTGAGCTCTTGAAATACGCCAGGTGTTGAGCTCCTCAAGTAAACATTAGTCTCAATCAGCTGGCATGGGAATCTTCTTTTAACATTGATGTTTAGTAATGGCGGAATGAATCACACACCTTCATTTATTTTATCATTCGACAACTTTCTTCTAAAACCGATATTTATACCTTTTTTTCACCTCCGAAGCAAACCGATATGAACCTCCGGAAATTTTTCTAAGTCCCGAAAATTTTCTAAGTCCCGACTTTTTTCTAAGTCCAAACTTTCTTTGGAGGCCCGTATCTCGGTAAATAAATTTTTTCGAGAAATCGCCAAGAGCTTTTATATTCTTTAAACATTGCAATACACAATAATCCGAGGTTATTTTATAAAAATTAAAAAAAAATTTAACCGATATGCACCTGGGGTCTTTACGAGACGTTCCACAGGAACGTCTCATGGAAAATCCAGTACTCTTATAGGGAGGTGGTGGTGTCCTGAGAGTGAAAAATAAAAAGTAGCCAAAACCCTCCCAAAGTACAGTAGGGGCCTGTACAACATATTTAACTATATATTAAACAGCAGATCGAGAACACTGTACGCCTGGAGAACACTGTCAAACACGAAAATTTTTTCTCGTCTCCAATATTTCAATTTATTTACTGTCTTTTATAAGTAGTGACTAAACCGACACTGCATAACTCATTAAATTGCATCGGTGCTACATAGTGTGACCAAAACAGTTTTTATTTGGACAATAATTTGCGTGAGTAGTCTGGTGTGCGTAGTGGCTGTGACATAACCTCAGTGACTAACCGGTGTGGCCTAGACCTGCACAGTGTACACGGTCCCACGCTGCGCGCCTGACGCGTTCTGACTGTCGTGTCTCTCCAACTGTGGTAAAGTGGCGTAGTCGACTGGAGCGCAACTACGGTAGTCGTCTTGAGATGCGTCGCGGGATCAAAACCTGCTAGCATCACTTTTCTTTTTGCGCTGAACATAGTGTTTAGCATGGACATATATTAAAGACTTATTTTAGAACTCGCTGTAAATAATTGTTTCTTTGTTTGTTTGTTTTTATCAAATAATTTATATTGGAGCTACAACTTAAATTAATTTATTTTATTTATATACTATAGGTAAATTACTTAATTAAAATGGACTTCACCTTGGGATAATACACAAAAAGGCCGGCCTTGTTTAATATACCAAAAACATAAGTACAGGTTGAAAAGAACTTGTTAAATGGTGACATATCGTGGTGTTGCCTTGGTAAAAACTGCGGAGCTTCAGTAAAAACTGACTCTCAAAAAACTGTGTTAACAATATGCAACGAGAAACACACGTGGCCCCACCCCGTCACCCTTCGGTCCCTGACTCCTGACAGCACGAGATCTTTGCCGGTGTTAGAATCAAGTCTGTCAATTAACGATAGTCCGTCAGTCTCACCTTTGTTAATCACGACTGTTCAATAAGAAGTCACTTTCGGATTGCGGTACTCAGACTGAGGACACTTACATGAAAACCAAGGACGAGCTGATTGAACGCATAAATCAGTTGACCCATCAGCAATCGTGTCTGGTTCTCCAGTGCCAGTCAATGCACCTCCAGCTTGAACAGAAAGAAAAGGAAATCGATCTTCTCAAAAGTCGTCATGTGGAGGTTCGGGAGTTGGCCGTGCAAACTGATGAACTCCCCGAGGACATCACAGACAAGATCGAGCCTTGTCAGCGTTGTGTAATTCTGAGAGAGGGAGACGCAAAACATGATCCAGACCATCAGGACGTTAGAAAACGAAAATGAACGTCTCCGAACCTCATCATATGAGCGTACTGAGGCTGAGCGCAATACTACTGGAGTCAGCTTACTTGATGTTAGCAAGAGCTCGTCACTCCATTCACCTCTGCCCTTAAGCAACGGTTTCTCGTTGTTGTCCTGGACATATCTCGGACACTGAGGATTTTGTGGAGATCAAAAAAGTAAGAAAAAGAAAAGGAAAACAAATAAACAAAATAAGTATATCAACAAAACACAAAAGTACCAAACATTAAATAAGTCTTATAAAGAAAAGGCCACGGAAATACCACATAAACTTCATATCTTCGCTGACAGCCATGGTAAAAAATATATTTCACCTGTTAGAACAAAAAGTTTCGTCGAGATGTGAAGTATTTATCAATGCGTGCTCAGGAGCGTCGTTGAGCCATGTCTTGGAAAATGCTCATAGTATGACAAAAAAACTTCACAAAAGATGACACGATCGTTATTATGGCTGGGGCTAACGACCTCTCAGACATCACTCCAAGAAATAATCGACCTGCTAGAGTTCTCTCCGGACCAATAACCTTACGTCATGAGACGTATGCCGCCGCCGTCAGATCCTCCGATCAACCAGAGACTTCCAGCCTCCAAACGACACCAAGTCAACGACAGACTGACTCTCGATCGACAGAACACCATACTTTTTTAGGGTCCCCACTTCGGATCGACAGGCAGAATTGAATATATCAAAACAAAAAACCTATTGCAAAAGTTCCATTCCAAATTTTCATTGAGACTGCTTTCACCAAAACGCTCAATTCGCAACTAACAAACTGGATGCACTTCAGCGCATGTGTGAAGATCTGAACACAGATGTACTTGTTGTAACCGAAAACGGTTTCAACAGTAAACACATTGAGCAATGTAAAATTCCAAATTTTTAAATTGGCGAACTCGTACTGTCGTAATCACTCCAAAGGAGGTGGGGTCGCAATTTTTTTGAAACAAAATTTCATTTCAAAAACTTTTTCCGATTCAAGAAACAGACGAAAACATTTTGGAAGCAGTCGGAATTAAACTCAAAACCCAAAATTCAAAATTAATTGTCATTGGCGTCTACAGGTCTCCCAGTGGTAACGAAAACATGTTTTTTACAAAATTAGAATCCTTACTAACGGACCTGACGAATCATCACCTTGACTAACATCCTGATGGGTGATTTTAATATAAACGTCTTGGACAACAACCAGCAAACCACAAAAACG